>NC_042493.1:54516168-54625226 GCF_005508785.2 Acyrthosiphon pisum
GACGCAAGCGGGTCTTGTACGAAACAGAGCCGTATGTTTTTACTTGGTAATCCCGGGAGTATGGGACATCGCCACGGTCGATCAGAAATAATTAATAAGTAATAAGTATAAATGTATAATAACCTGCAGAAACATTAAATTAATAAACGGAAATAACACAACAGCCAACGACCATTAACTATTAGATTCAAGATATATTTTATACTTTGTGACTGCTTTAAATGTGTACTATATACCTATTCTGTTACATTATACTGCTATGGTTTTTGATTTTGAACAAAAATGTAAAAATGTATACTTGTATACGAAAATATTAAAAAATACCTATGTATAAAAATTATCTAGATAAATTGATATAGATAACTGAAGTTTTCATCTAAGATAAAAAAATAGATGACCAGTAGATTTTAATCTAGATAAGATAATAGATAATGGAATTTTCATCTAGATAATTATCTAGATAAATTTATCTAGATAAGTCCTAACACTGTTTATCACCATAGCAATGAATAAAAAATTATAATATTATAATATTAATTCAACTTTCAGGCTATAATATATAATAACAATTTAAAATATCCAGACTGACAAACCGTCTCCGCTCTGAATCATTTTTCTTATACAGTGATATTATATCATTGAATTCAAGTTTAATACATTTTACAATCAATTTTTAGATTCTGAGTGGAACGATGTATGTATTGATTATACAATGATGACGTGTGTTTTTATTTTATTTTTTTATTTTTATTTTTTTGTTTTTTTTTTTTATTTTAATTTAATTTTTTTGTGTCTGTGTACATGATAAGTAGTCGAAATAATGCTTCGATTTTCAACTTCAGTATCTTGTTCGATGGGAAAGTGAATGTTGTTGGTGCATTGGGGAGTTCAAAATTTAAAATTCCCAATATTTTCATAAGCGCCGGGAAAAACTACATAAAAATTAAGGAAAAACGGAAATTTTTACGCAAAATCTGTTTTCAAGAAAATCGATTTTGATTTTTGGTGCAACTCTACAACAAATGACCGTAGGTTCATAAAATGTTGACTGAATGTTTATATTAGCATTTTCTATACACCATAACATTTTCCAAATATTTTGAGCTCTTTACGGACATTTTCAGTCTCCATTTTTTTAGTTTTTTTTTTCTATAAATATTAATAAAAATTTTATTTGTTGGTTAAAAAATATTGAAAATTTAATAGAAGGTTTCTATTATATTGTTTCAAAGGCAGATGAAAAAAATAAAAAATCCATAGTCACAATTTTTTTTTTATAAGCATCTAAAGATCAAATATTGACAAAATACGTAAAAATGACGAAAATTCGCAAATTATTTTGAGTTAGAAACTCATGAAAAATTTTCTTTTTAAATCTATGATTTGAAAATGTAATACAAGATTTCTCATAAGTTTGTCTGCCTTTTACAAAAAAAAAATGTCTACAAGCAAGTCAAATAAGTGTTTATGAGCGTTTGAAATTTATTTTTTTACAACATTTGAAGTTAAAATGTTGACAAAATGTATCAAATTTAAAATTGAATAATTATTTTTTAGCTAAAAATTTATGAAATGTTCAATTTTTATATCTAAGGATTGAAAATTTAAAACAAGATTCCATGTAAATATTTAATTCTGTTGCCAAAAATTCTAAGAAATACATGAGCACAGTATATTTTTATAGTAATTTTATAGTAAGTTCAAATTTGGATGAAATTACATATTAAAAAACCCGGAATAACTATTTTAGTTATTTTGTTGTGATTGTAATGATTGTATAATATTATTTGTGGATACTTTAAACTTCTAAAGTATACTATTATATATCTATGATAGTACCATGGTTTGTTGTTGATGTATAACGCGTTACCTGATTGATATTGTGATATGATTAATTTGGAATTTAATATTAATACCTATTATAGGTCAATTATTTTTTAATTGGTACTATAGATAAGTATACCTATAATAGGTGTGTCTAATACCTAGACTGACAAACCGTCTCCGCTCAGAATCGTTTTTCTTATACAGTGATATTCTATCATTGAATTCAAATTTAATATTATCCATTATACTGCAGTGACCCAATTGTAACCTACTGTACAGCAGAGCGACATCCACTTGCCCACCTTTTTTTTTAAAAATTTGATTTTAAATAATTGTATATGTGTTGATAATTATTTTTATATATTACCTACTAATATACGTATTTTTTTCTTAAATTATTAAAATAAGTTATTTTATTACCTAATTTATTTTAGTTGTATACTTTTTTTTTTTTCAATAACCTTAATTTGTCATTTCAATTACTTAACTATTTTTACTTTTGTTTTTCAACATTTTATTTTAATACCATTTTTATCAATTGTACCATGTTCGGTGTTCGGACTTATCTAGATAATTATTTGCTCATCTTTTATTTTTCTAGATAAATAGTTACAATACCTTGTTCATAAACACCTAAACGTTCATCTTAGATAATTTTTTTACTTATCTAAATAAATTCATCTAGATACATTTTTTATTGATGGAAATCGCGAATTTGTACAAATGCATTTTTAAATATTTATACAGATTCTCAAACAAAGTTTATGGTTTATAAATAATGTAATTATTTTTATTTATATCATTATTATTATTAAGTTTTTAGTGCCCAACTAAAATATACCTAAATTTAAAGCCATTTAAAAAATAATTGGATCTTTTTTTATTTAGATAAAAAAGTATTTATCTTTATCTTTATCTAGATAAATTTGAGTTAAGTTATCTTTTGTATCTATCTAAATACATTTGAGTTGTATTATCTTTATCTTTATCTAGATAAAAAAGTACTTATCTAATCCGAACACTGACTATGTTTAATCGTAATTATAAACTAAATTTTATTAGTTTTTGATAAACATAATTTTTAGAAATCTAGAAAATATAGAAATTTAAATTATTATAAAGCATTTGAATCACTTGTTTTTGCCAATGCTTATTGGCATGGATAGGACAAAGTGAAATAGGGGAGGGCTGACATAATTTAACGAAAATTTAGCCAAAATTACAGCTTTAATTTGCAAGTTTTAAAAATCAATTTGCAATTATTTGCAATTTATTTGAAAAATATTGACACTGGTTTGGAATCGATCGGACGAGTCACGAGTTGGTTGGGATGAATGAATTTCACCCCGCCAAACGAAATTCATTTTTGTGGCGTTTGTATCAATTTACAAATTCCGAAACCTGATTTGCAATTATTTGCAATAAATTTGCAAAATGTGTAGACTGATTTGGAGTCGACCAAACGAATTGGTGGGGTTAACCTCACAAACGTCATATAGGAACAATTAATTAAAATAATAATAAAATAATTGTTAAATAATATATAAATAATATATAAATAAAAACTATTAATAATAAGACTAATTAAGATTATTAATACAAATATTAAATGAATTAAAGTAATTAATACTTAATAATATATAATATTAAAAAATAGTGAATAAAAATTATTTAAAATATGATTAATAAAACTTAACCATAAAACTGATAAATAAAATACATGTATATAAATTATAAATCCTTTTAGGTATTTGTTTTTCCGAAATTCTTATGTAGGTTGAAGATCTTAGTCTTAAAAGGTACATGGCAAGTGTGACATTAGGGATTTCAAAAATTCAAATTCATTAACTTGATTATTTCATGGATATTTTTTTATTCTTAGTAATTAAGTGAACATAATATTATAATACCTAATAATATTAGGTAACCTATCTAAGTAGGTACCCTCATTTGATTTATGTTATTTTATATTTGAGATGAACAATATACAATTATTAGTCTTCTGATAGCTGCAATGTAGCTAATGTTGTGTGTAGCCCAGTGGGTAATTACGGTTAGTTATGTCGTATCCCACCCATGACATTTTTTTTCAACTGGAGAACCATATTTTTGTACTTTATTATTTATTGGTACTATATAATATAGTATATTTTATAGAAACAAAAAAAAAATTCAAACCCCCCATGGTAGCTGTAACTTAGATGATATTATTGCTTTGTAATAATCACTATTGCAAATTTAATATTGCACAAATGTATTGAAATAATGCAGTTTAACTCGATTTTTGGGAATATATTTCAGACACCTATAGGTAGTATAGGCATACTTCGACGAGTTAAGTACAATGGTGCAATCAGAATTTATTTGTCGGACTTAGTTCCATTGTTATAAGTTATTTTTAGCGGGGAGGTGGGAGTGCTGGTTGAAATGTTTAGATTCCCCCCTCCCCACAAACGTGACCAAATTACGCCACTTGTCTAGCTGTATTATAGGTACCAACATTATTAGGTACTAAGCATCATGAAGCATGGATTATACTAAATAGGTACTGCATGTGATTGAAAACAATTCCACCCACACCAAGTATAGGTAGTACTTTTAATGTAGACATCCACTTAAATTATTCTTCAATGATAATCATAATATGATTTTTTGTATCAATTAAGATTATTTTCATTTTAGATTTTTTTAGTAAAATTAAATTTTAATTATTCAACTATACTTTATGCACGTTATTTTTTCAACTCTTACATATAGGTAGCTAAAAAGTAGATCACACATGATTCTTCTTCAACTTACGAAAATATAATTTTTTTTTTTCATTTATTTAAATAATTGCTATTGAGTGCATATTTATATATTGCTATAATGATTATAACTTATAAGAAATAATATTATGGCTTATACATTAATTTACAAGGAACTTGCAAATACTTACTAATTAAATTCTATCGTTCGATAATATTTCCGAAGATCTAGGACAACTTGGGTAGGCTAACTTCCTAACTTTGAGCGCTTTTCCTAGCCACTCAGACACTCAGGTTACTTGCAAATTCTTGCTAATGATTAATTTTCGTTTGTTGCCAAATGTTTAAATTCTAGGTAAAAACTGGTGGGCCAACTTTACAATTTCAAAACTTTATAGCGGCCGCTTAAAGGCCTTGCAAATTTCAATAAGGAGTTTACAGCTATTTGCTAATCTTTAATTTTCGTTTGACACATACTTCGAATTTCTAGGTTTAAATGGGTGGGCTACGCACATTTTGCCTAAATTTAATTTTTTAGTTTCACGGTGAAAGTTGAAATTGCAAATTCTAAAAATAGACTTGCAAATACTTGCAAATAACTTTCAAAATAATGGCATAGATTTTAAAAAGTTGCAGTACTTACATTGACCAACTTCACGAACTTAATTATTTTTCAGTTATAAATTCATAAAAGTTTTTATTTTCATAGTTAATATTAGGAATTTAAATACATGATTCACCATACATTTTAACCTTTTTTTTGTTTTTATTCCTTATTTGATACATTTTTCTGGTTCAAAAAGCTACGTGAAGTTGGCACCCCGACATCTTCCGATCAAAACCCAATCAATATTATTTTTTTGCAACCAATTTGCAACAATTTGCAACACATTTTTTACGGTGCTACAGTCAAACATAGCATTGGGGCGCCAAATTCACGTGGCAACCCGAAATCTTCCGATCGGCTCCATGTCCGCGTCAATTTTTCGCAACCAATTTGCAATAATTTACAACGACCATAAAAAAATTTGCAACACATTTCTTACGGTGCTACAGACAAACATAGCATTGGGGTGCCAAATTCACGGTCCGATCGGTTGCAAATCGGTGTCATTTTTTTGCAACCAATTTGCAACGTAGATCAAAAAATTTGCAACACATTTTTTACCGCGACATGACCAAAATTCCGTTTAGGGGTGGCACCCCGACATCGTCCGATCGGTTCCAAATCGGTGTCATTTTTTTGCAACCAATTTGCAACTATTTGAAACACATTTTTACCGCAGCAAGACCGAAATTCCGTTTCGGGGTGGCGCCACGACATAATTCGATCAGTTCCAAATCGGTGTCATTTTTTTGCAACCAATTTGCAACGGCTTTTTTTAAATTTGCAACTTCACCCACTCTCTGGAAAACCCGATTTACCGATGAGGGTGTCAACTTCTTACAAAATCCCCACATTGAGTTATTGGCTTCAAACCAGTGCCAATATTTTGCAATGCAAATTTTGAAATTTGCAGTATCGCCCATACTAAAGAAAATCCAATTTCCCGATGGGAATTTAACGCAGCGCCTCCAAGTCCATGAAATTGATACCTCGAATACCTATATAATTAAATATAAAATAGACCCAACTTTTTGAAAAATTATTATCATTTTTATATTTTATATTATTAAAAACAATTAAGGTAAAACGGGAATACGTTATAGGGGAGTACAAAATAAAAATTTTGATATTTGTATTTTAATTTTGAACCAGAGAGTATAGTAATACTAAATATTTGTTACCTACCTATATTATTTATAATTCTAGTTAAAACGAGTATTTTTATGCGAAGAAAACATTTTGTTTGAATACCGATGCTATAACTAATTACTACGAAATATTAATAGGTAATACGAATATTATTCTATTTATATTTTATAACATCATTAATATACTCTCTGATTCAAAATTAAAATACAAATATCACAATTTTTATTTTGTTCTCCCCTATATATGCGGCTATAACGTGTGTATTGTTGTTATTTGTTGTATTTGTGTATATAGTCCGATTCTCTTTTTTAGTATTTTGTTGAAATATCATAGATGAAGAATTTTTTTCAATTAAACTTAAGCTTGAAATTTATATATTTTTTCATCAGTGATATCCATTTAAGATTCTGAGTGGAACGATGAATGTACCTATTGATTTTACAATAATGTGTGTGTTTTTTTTCAAATTATTTTAATTTATTTTATTTGTGTCCATGTACATGATAAGTAGTAGATATAATGCTTGATTTTTCAACTTCAGTATCTTGTTCGATGAGAAACTGAATTTAGTTGGTGCATTGGGGAGTTCAACATTCCCAGTAGCTTTCAAAAGTGCCGGGAAAGATGAAAACAAATTAAGGAAAAACTTGAATTTTTAGGCAAAATCGGTTACTGAAAATATCAATTTTGGTTTTTAGTGTAATAAATTAACATACATTTTTTTTTTTATAACGGGAACACAATGTCATTAATTTATAATGAATAATAATACTACTATTATAATATTATCATACGTTATTAGGTAGTTATAGAAATTATAAAAAAAAAAACTGATTCCTATAGGCTATAAGTATTATATAATATAATATTATTTTAAATATATTTAATATAGGGGAGAATATTTTAAGCAGCTAATTAATAATATACATGTCATGCCAGCGATGCAAGATGTGTTAAGGCGACAATAATATTTTGCTATAATATTATAATTTATAATATATAATACATATTCCGTGCAGTCGTCCAGTTGTCGCTGAGTGATTTTTATGTACTGATATGTTTTATATTTGTTTTACACCTACGAATAAAAATGTTTCAGACCCGAAACCTGAGTTTGAATATTATTTCATTCATTTTACGTCCTTGCCTTTGTAAAACTTAGCCTGACACCGTTATAACTAGGTACTTACTTTATCTTACAATAAGAACTCATGGTCAGTTAAAAAGGAGTAAAACTTTTTCTAGATTAAAGAGATCTTGCCCTTCAGCCAGTATTCGTTATCGTGGTCAGTTGTTCGAGAGTAAATCAACCTAAGAAGTAAGAGTTGTAGAGTTTAAATCCAGTTGGACCTAGTTGAATTATCCTTTTGTGCAGTACTTGTTATCGTGGTCACCAAAAATAGAATTAAAAAAGCTTTTACACTTTACAGCATGGGCATATTTACTCGTTTGACGGTCTGGGAATCGGAAAACCAAAATATATCTGTTATATATGCCAAGCCTTCACGCGGCGTATAATATGGTTTATCACTGTTATTAATACCTATAAGTTATAACTTATGTTTTATACGTTCTAATATACCTATACCATTACTTAATTACCTAATTACCAATAATTTAATAATAAACGATTATAATAATTGTTATAACTATTATAATAATAAATCTATTTATCTATTTAATTCTCTAATAATAATAGTTCAATGGTCCATTTAAACATACAACAATATAATAGGTATAGGTATTGTATTTTATATTTTTGTATATAGGTACCAGATACCTATATTACCTACTATAAATTATATTTATTAAAACTTAAGGTTTATATAATATGTCATAAACCAAACCTCTGTTGTGCATTTGACTATTTGAGAGTTTCAACATTTACTGAAAAGATTATGTATACCTAAATGTCGACATTCACTAGGTAGCTGATGTCCACATATTTTAATAATATAAAAAATGTAAAATTATGTCTTATCATTGCAATCATTATTTATATGAATCCATTTTTTAAACATATACCTATCAACTTAATAATGTATACATATACTTAACGCTTATACGAACTTTAAGAAGTCATTAACTTTAACTGTCATTGTCATTTTTTGGTCGTTAAACTAGTAGAGAATACAAACTATTCATTCCAAAAAATCGTCGTTTAGTGTTAGTACACGTAGACAAATCGACAGGTACGAAAGTCTACTTGGGATTTTATTTTAGGAGGTATTTTTTAAATAAAACATAAAAATTAATATTGTAACTCATAACAAATTGCATGTTATATTATTTTCATTGTCATTTATACCTGGCACAAGTTGGTCATTATTTATTATTTACGCATATTTTCGATTTAAACAGAAGTGGTCTTGCTGAACACAGCTACAAATAAAATCTATTTTGGTTTTTGAATTTGACCTAACCAACTTTTCGAGGAGATAATTTCCAGACTCCAGATGTCCAACATAGATTTTACCACCAGTGTTTGAAAATTAAGTGTATTATTATTATCATCATTATTTATTTTTAACTTAAGCAATTTAACAATTTTCACTAAAACAATTAATATAAGTTGATATTTCAGTTTTAGTAGTTACCATAATGGGGGGTTGTTTAATCTTTCAAGTTCTACATATTTTTTCTGTATTTTTAAATCAGTTGCATCAGACCAACGCGGCATCGCATATTGCTGACACCGAAAACACTGGAGACTGAAGAGTATGATGCCAATTATAATTAACTGCCTTACTTCCTATATAGATATAGATAGGTTGTTATATTAGATAAAAATGAACAAACCAATATATTTTCCTTTTTTTATATTAACGTTGAAGTTTTTATTATAATATAATTAATACCTGCAGCCGAATTTATACAATCATTATTTTCTTTAGAAATTATATTATTATGTGTGTGTCATATAAAAATATTATTCATTGTGTGTTTAATAACTTATAATAAGGTTTTTCCTAAATCTTGTAAAATGTAAAAAAAAGTACTTAAAAGGTTAATCGACTTATTAACAAATTGATTTAGTATCTGCCTATTAATAATAGTTATTGTTAATTATTTTATTTGTAAGTATAACAAATTAACAAAAAGTCGATTCCATCAAACTGTCCGATGTACATAACAGTGGTCCACAATTCAAACTAGTACCGACCTTAATCGAAAAAGAGATGCGGCTTAAGCAGAATTAAAAGTAATATTTATAAACCTACAAAATGAAGTCAAATCCCAATGTTTGGTTGCCTATGCGTACAATTTTAGGCGTTAGGTACTTATACGTTCTTGTTATTTATTTTGTGATAATACGTGTAAGATTATTCTTGCAAACTTTCATATTATTTGAAAAAAATAATCGACTCATCGAATTAAATTATAATATGTTATAAATAGTATTTAAAATACTTTATTGTTCTGCTTCATATAACTATGATCTGTGACCTTTCACCATTTCAGGGAAATTAATCTCAACTTTCGAGTGAGCATATAATAATATTATGTAGGCAATAGGTATTGTACCTACTTATACGTTTTTCGAAGGTTAAGAATCAATATTAAAGTTTAAATCGCGTTCAAATAGATTCAGTGTGGCATAATCGCAAAATGAATGCAGGTGGAAAATTAATATTCAAAATTATTATTTATATATAATTGACTTGTGTTTGCTAAAATTAATATAATTGAACATTAATCTATCAATATTTTTTTGAGAAATAAATATTATATCGTTATTTATTTGTTTTCCATTCGACCACCGGCTCCGCAGTGAATCGTTCTCGCGCACTAACATACATAAATGGTGTTAAACCACATGAGTGCGCCACGGGTACCTCCATTTATTCACATCTTATTATAATATTTTTTATTCGTTACACGTACTCATGAAATATTTTGCTACATTTATTGGCGTACATACCTAGATTGTGCCGATTGAAGATTCAGTACCCCAGGGTTGGTGATACAATTATTTTATAAATAATTAAAAGGGCTGACCTAGGTATTCGAAACAGCTAAGTTGTCCATGTGTAATAATAATAATTATTCAATAACATTTTCTGGTTTTCAATTTTAAAACCAAAACGGCTGCAATTATCGTTATCGTAGGTAATGCATTATCAAGCTATATTACAGTCGTTATCAAAACATATATTTTGTTCAATGAACGGTATGTACCTATATAGTATGTATAATATGTTGTGGATCGAAGATCGAGATCAACAGATGATTTCAATTTTTAAGGGCCTAAAAATATATCAACACGTATGAATGTATGAAAATAGGAAAATGCACTAACTTCTGTAGAAGTATTTATATTGAACGCAATCGTTGACGTTTAATTACCAAATTTTTCATAGTTATTTGCCATTATTAATCTGTTAGGTTATTTTAGGGGCTATTAAAAGTCTGAAATTAATGTAGATCAAATAATATCTTAGACGACAGTATTAAATCCAAAAATGTTCAGCTGAAAACAACTTAGTCGAAAATAATTTAACAAATACTATTTCATCCGACAAATGTTTTTGCCGAACCATATTTTAGCCGACAGATATTTTGTTCGAACTGTACCTATTTTAGCCCAAAAGTATTTTGGGTGAAACGTATTTTAACTGTCAGCTATAATATTGTCGACCAAACTGCTAAAATACATACGGTTTGCTGCAATATTAATTATCGGCTAAAATAATGTCGTCTAAAATATTTTAAACCGAAATATTTGTCGGTTACAAATTACAATAGGTACTGCCGGATAAAATAGGTTATTATTAAAATACATGTCCAATAACAAAATGTTCAGCTAAAATTATTTTCGGCTAAATATTGAGGTTTAGACACAATATATTGGGATTTTTATGCACTCCTGATTATTAACCTACATCTAGTATTTATATTTTATTTTATAGGTTCCTTTTTTTATAAAACATTTGAAAAATCCTCAATTTGATATTTTACATAATGTTTTATGATTCTTTATTTGTATAATACATTCAAATATTGAATAGGCTATTATCCTAAGAACCTTAAAAAAATTTACCAGCTTCAAATTCATAACAAAGACGTTCTTGTTTGAAGAACAGTAGATTTTACCATCGAATTACTGACCTTAAAAATACCATATAAAAATCTAATTGTTTGAAAAATATAGTTAAAGCAGAAATATTGTTTACATTTTCAAATATCCAGTAAGCTTAAATAAATGCATATAATTTAATCATAGAAATAGGCTTACCAGAGTTAAAAACCAAATGGTTTATTTTAAATTAATTATCTGTCGTAGGAATGTGTTTTTAGTTGTTTTATCATGGAAACTAAGTCGGTGGAATTATAATTTATAGTTTCAACTCATAATTTTGACAGAATATGTACCTATTGTATTAAATAATTTTATAATTTCTATCAAAAAAATATTAGGTACTATATTCCATATTATGATAAAAATTCTACACAATTTGACGTATGTTTAGGATTAATTTCCGGACAGGGATTAAGAACACGTATTTTTCCGTATGCTTCTTTCGCCAAAGTCAATTCATTTTTTCTATGTAGGTATCATGTTCAATATAATATGATTTGCTGTTACATCCTTGCACCAATTAGTATTAATTACCTACATTGAAAATATGGTATTTTACCCAATTTATATTTTATAACGCATCTCCTACATGGTCTATGGCTACATTTTTATTCTTAGTAATAATGTAATAGTGATAGCTGTTTTTTTTACACTGAGCTGCGGCGAATCATTTGTGTTGAAATATAATATACGACTATGAGACTCGAGCTCACTATATATATTACAATTTTATGTCACAACCTTTTCGGCGAGCCACCACTGCCCACACGTCGCCAACGCCTACTATTACACCTTTCGGACGACATATTATACACCTACTCAAGTCGACATCGATCGCGACGATAACGCCGAAAACTTGAGTGCAATAATCTCGTGCAGTGTGTCGAACGAGAAAATCTCAGTGAACCTGGCTGTTGGGTCTATCTGAAAATCTTGTACACTCATTATACGTCGCGCTTCACGAGTGCATAATAATAAAATAATATAACATGTATGATGTATCTATTTTAATATACAGAGCGAACATTAAACGTATTAATTGCTTTTGATAATATCATCGCAACGAACAGAAAAAATAACGTTTTGTGCATCCGCTTAACACACGCACATTTCGTTAATGTTCTGTTTTCCCGCAGTTTTTCCGAAAACTACGATCGCAGAACAAATTATCACATATAGAGCTTTACAATATCATGAAATTTACTTTCTTGAAATGTTCATAAAATATTTCATTGAAGGGAAAATAAATCTTAAATTTAAAAAAAATATTGTTTTAACGTCTAATTATCACGTAGGTACCCAGAGGCTAGAGCGAGAGAACATTTTTAAAAGTAGGCATGTTTATTGTAATATGAAACAAAGATAATCTGTTCACATGCGATATTGAAGTTGCTTTATAAAAAAAAAATTAATCATAACTACATAACTTCATTAAGCCATAACACATCATAATTCATATCTAATACATTTTAAATCCTTTTTATGTGTTATATACCTACTTATATAGTTATATCCATTCTGTTAGTATAATATATCCCTTAAATTTATGGCATAAGTTCATTACAGTTTATATACTACCTAGGTTCAAATCGTATACTTATGAAGTCACGTGTCTTTTGGTTTTTCCACCAGGACTATGTGCTATAGGTACACCGCAGTGTACCTGTGTATAATAATATGGCTCAATACTAGTGCAATTTGGCTTAAATTCCTATTATAATATAATTTTTTAAACTTATTGAACACAGCATTGAAGGGGAGATTTTTTTGGAGGATAAGCCTCTAAATTCTAAAATGATTTTATTGATTATACAATTGATATTTCATACATTTTTATTTTAAATTCATAAATTCTATTATTCTTGAAAAAAATAAGAAGTTATTCTGTAGATACTTGCTATTATTATTATAGTACATATTATATAATATTATTATACTATTAGCCAATTTAAGTTGAAGATATTATTGTTAAATTTAAAGGCTTTTCTAAAAAAATATCATAACATTTAAAATCGTTTAAATATAGAACTGCAGTTTATATGCAGTTTTACTGGAAATCTAAGTACTTATTACTGTTATATAATTTCAATGGCGTCGTCGTATGAACAACAGCGCATACATAACTGAGCGTGTGTCATCTTTGGGTAAAAACTATTAGGTTGCACAAAGAAGATAATTTGGTCGGCAATCTCAAACGAAATTATAAACACACATAGGTATTTATTTTATATATACAAAAACGAATATTATACAGGTAGCACGGCACGTGTACCAAAATTTCCTTTAAAGATTTAAATTGGCGTAAGCACAGATATAACCATAATTAAAAAGGATATTATGAAAAAGACGTTTTTATGTTATAGTATATATTAGCTAGGTATACTATATATAAGTACCTATAATGCCACCCCAACCGTGTCATAACGATAAATGCCTAATAACAATAAAATACATAATAGGTATGTGACATTTTTATTATACAAATTATACCGTTGTAATTACAAGCTGTATCTATTATACAGTTTTAGGTTGACGATCGACGCACAGCATGGTAATAACAATAACGCTATAAACAAACATTAAAACATATAATTGTCTACCTAAATAGGTATATTCAGCAGCAACGATCATATACTTATTCAAGTGCCACACAGTGTCCGCACTCGTAAATTATCTATATAATCATTTATTGATCATTAAATAAAATCAAAAGGCGCACACGTTGACAACATCAATGTTTTGCCGAAACCCGTACCGTAATAACGATGGATGATAATGATGATGTTTAATACGCTCTTCAGAGATGGCGAACGGAGGGCGGCGCCGCATTATATGGATTTATGTGTCACGATGTAAAAAAAAATTGTATACATATAAATTATTATGATATTATGTGCGTGTATATACATGTATAGAATATGATGTGTACAATGTGCATATTATATACAATATATATATACATAATAATAATATCTATAATAAACATATATATATATGTATATGTATATACTTATCACAGATGCTGAAATGCATAGGAACGCAATTACGGTATAATATAGCGGTTCCAAAATAAAAACCTGTATTAAAATCGATTAGTTGAAGTCGTTATTTTGAATATGTTTTCACTGAAAACTTCGTTAAACGTTGGTTCGTCGTTGCAGCATAATACCGTCGTGTCGTCGTTTATATAGGTAGGTAGGTACATGTGATAGTACATAATATATAAGTTTTATATTATATTTTACAGCCGACTCTATCGTTAACTGAACTTCGATATAAATTGATATAATATGTCGAAAACCTGGTGCACAAAAAATTAAAACCATTTAAAACCTTGACGATAATAATATTTTAAAATTATGTTTTAATTACTTCATAATTTGAACATTAAGAGGATGTCCCGCACAGACGGTTTTTGGTAAGTTCGTTCACATAGATCAGCTATTTCAGTGATAAGCTACACGACTACACCTATCATGAAAATGGTGGGTAACAGCATTTCGGAAGGCAACTCATATTAAAATTATGCTTTTTTAAAAATATTATTTTAACGAAAAGTTACAATTATTTAAAAAAAGAAAATATATAAACCTAGAAGTTTGAATATCATGAAATATATAAGTGCCTATAGGTGCTTAACGTATAGTAAAAATAAATTTCAGATGACCTAAAAAAAATTGTAATCTTTTATACTCAAAATAAGGTGTTCTAAGCTTCAAAATCTCAGTATCCAAGCAGTAATAAAATCCAATTTATGACAACATGTTATAATATGAATTTGTTTATAAATTACACAACGACCTGTGAGTTATTTTCAATCAGTATATTTTTAATCTTAAGTTGTGTTAAAATTGCCTATATTAAACCCCTCATACAACGCTAATGCAGAGACGACTGCGATGTCCCCATAACGGTTTTATAGATTTTGTTCTGGTTTTGGTTATTTGAAATACATGAATGAGGTTTCGGTTAATACCGAAATGTGTATCTAACTTACTTTTATAATGCTTGTCAAAAAATTATATATAGGTATTCCCAAAATAAATGTACAATATTTAAACATGATAAATCACTAATCGCTATAATACAATGTACCTTATGTACTAAACATCTGTCGATAGACGAAGATACATGGTTATGGCTTGTGCTAAAATGATATCATTAGGTATGTGATGAATTCGTTTGTGATGTTCGACCATTTTATTTTTCGCCTGGCACACCTGCTAGCTTTTAATAAAAAGATAAATGTAAGTAGATGACGAAGACTACGCACCGCGCATATACAACGTATATAAAAAAATAAAAAAAAATTGTATGATGTAATAGTAAATATAGCCCATAGGAACAGAGAGCTTATATGTATATGTACCGCATCGCGACGATTCAGCAATTTAGCATTAATAAATGTATGTCCATAAACCAGTAGTGGTTATAATAGTAATAAATATAACTTCCGAATACAATAAATTCGGAAAATACGTCAAACGTTTGTGATATCTAAGCAAGCCCGCCTGACTGTTTATAAGTATATTTTCATACTTAGACGTGTATTATAAATTAGAATATATTAATATAATATACTATTAAAATACAAAATCACAGTGGTAAAATACGCGTGCGAAACAAAAAATAACAAACAATTACCTAAATATATATTACAACCGTTAGAGTATGAAACGCCAGAAGAAAAATGGAGCCATTGCATTTGATCACGCGTAACTATATGGTAATATTGTTTTTTTTTTGCGAAAGTCTATATTCACGTAGTACACACACACACACACACACACACATTTAACGTACACCCGTCGTTGGAGTATACGTAATATAAACATATTACAGTATATAGCATTCACGCGATTCCTTCGGCTAGACGAATCCAACGAAATCTTTTCACACAGCCTGCCAATTTTTTTTCTGTTTATGATATTACATATTATACAACACACGATCGTCGAAATATTCGCGTGTGTAATATAATAATAATAATAATAATACATTAGTCTGAACCTATGCGATTTGTGTGTAACACGCGTCCAGCTGTAGACTTCTATACAGACGCACGCACAAACAAATTTATATTAAAAAAAAGGTACTGAAACTAAGTGCAGGGCTGCCTGCGATGCTCTTTTCTATCATCAAAGGGCAACCTTAAACAGCTGACATCTGCACAGCGTACAATTCAATAACGTATTTGTACACAATTATAATAATATATATTAGGTATGTTTCATATAAGATTATGACGTACAAATTATATTTTTATCTTTTTACTATGGTACAGGTAAATGTAGTGTAATCTGCAAACTCACCAAATACAATTTGTGGATAGTCTGCAGTTGAATTGAAACTATGAAAATATTATAATTAATAATCTTGGATTCTAAGCGAAGATCAGAATGTATGACTTTTACCATTGCTCCAATTACTAACATACTGAGGGATGATTTCAGGAACTACTTATGATCTTGCTTGGTCTCTACTTTTGGGAGAATAAGAAATTCTCAGTAGGTATTTTTTATACTATAATTATTGGAAATATCTAATATAAAACAGTGGTCACACAAATCCAGTTCATCACAAAATCGATTTTGACATTTTCACCAAATATACTTATTACAATAATTGTTTAAAATTTCAGATTTGGATTTTAAATGTTTGTCAATTTAAGAATATTGATAACATTTATTTTTGTCCGTTGAGAAACTTGAAAAATTATTATAATATTCCTCATATGTTATCCTTAGTTTAATTTAAAAATATCGAACACAAAGTGACATTTATTTTGTAAGCATTTAAAGTAAAATTGTCTGTCCTCTTTGCTCACAGTATCGTTTTTCGTCATTTATTTTTCGTTGAATTCTATCCACACAGCATAAACATATTTCCTATCTATGGTAAAAATATTTTCAGAAAAATAATAGTTGTCAAAAGATTTTAAAAAGTTGCGTAAATAATTAGGAAATATTTTATTTATATTCTTTAACTAAGAAGTTCATATTTTTGAAAATATTTCATAAAAAATATTTACATAACATTTTGATCAGATATTTTCAAAAAAACATTTTCATGGAAACTTTATAAAAATATTTAGTCAACATTTTTAAGCAATCGTAAGTATAATATTTTATTATCATGAGAAGAAAATATTTATACAATATTATTAGGCAAATATTCATTATTCAAGCACTTTAAAATATTCACAAAATATTATCATTTCCCAAATGCTGTGTGGGTAATTGAATACATCCATTAGTCATCACCTACTCATTGACGCGGTTCACTCGAAACCAGTGCATCTTATTAATATTGAGAATAACCTATTTGTTTTAAGAACAAATCTTCAGCTCCAAAAGCTGACAACAGACAATGAAAACACTCATCATTTTAAAATCTTCGCTCCGATCAGAATTGAAAATCTAAATAAGACGTATATGAAAAAAATATGCACAATATATTTATTATACATTTAGGCATTTGCAGCTTATACATAAAGAAATCGTATGATTAAAAAAAAAATAACATGCAACTGCAACTGCAATAAACGATGCTTACAGTAATAAGTTAAGTCTCTGAAATTGATAACTTTTTAATAGGTAATTTTTGTTATTTATGGTCTTCTTCAACTATATTTACCACTAATACGTAAGAAAAATCACGAATAAGTACCTAAATTTAACAACGAAGGACATTTTTTTGTTTTTTAAATTATGTTTAAAATGTATTAAAGCACCTGAATATTTAATGTTTTTGAAGTTATCAACTTCCGATTAACTATAATAACTGATGATGTCTAATGTTTAGGCGGGAAATCCGATATCAGTTTTGTGCTTAAACTAGGTAATAAACTGTATAATTCTTTTAGTCGGACATTTATAATATTATTTACCTGTGGTATACAACTATACAATATTATGCTACAAATATAGGTAGGTACGAGTAAATCTAGTTCTCACCTTCCTCGTCCACTGTATGTAGGTAGCACTATTGAAATACGGGCCGTGTTATGATTAAACCACAACCTTCGCTATTATTTTTCGATCTTAAAAGACGTATACTGTTGGCCAACATAATACGCTACGGGTATCTTATAGGTATCTATAATATTAGCTTATAACGTGTACTGTTTTTCCTCACACTCTGCACGCACTTCATTCATGAACTCAATTTTTACGACGGTGCTTTTCGTCTGTCTCCGGTTATCCTTGTCAATATAATATTATTACGTACACAATATAGGTATACGTCCATATTTTTATTTTTGTGTCAATATTATGCAAATTGTGTACACTTGTGTCATTGAATTCTTTACCTAAGGTCGTGACTATATGTTTCCAACGAATATCGTTGTGATTTTTAGGAATATAACCATAATAATATCATGTACCACTAAAATAGTTATACAATACATATATTATTTATACTATAGGTATAGGAGGTATCTATACTATAATATAGGGTACCTACGTATATTTATCACTCGCGCATAACCTACGAACACTACAAAGTATAAGTATAACAATAGATTATAGACATGCATTATACATTTGTCGAAATACCGTGAAAAATGCTGTACCTGATTATACATTTTAATATATAGGTAGGTGTTAGGTACCTGCGGAATAATATATTTTATGAAATGCGATATACGTGTAGATGAATATTGCATTAACAGTTGTTTCGCTACACGGTGATGACGTCCACAACAGTATAAATTATATTATATATATATATTATTATCATCCGGTAGTAAAAGGTATAGCTGTAGAACTTTGGAAATTAGTTTTTTGTGAAAAAAATAATAATTGTTTTAATAAAATATTGTGAAAAAAATTGTTGATATAATATGTATTTCAAAATGTTGCTACAGTTTTCATACCCGACCGTCATATATATTTATGTTGTAGAAAATTTCACTTGAGCAGGGATTTAGTATTACCACTTACCGCACATTCTTTATTTTCAACTTATCGACGAAATATATAAATTGCGTATAACCAATAACACCAACAGCATCTTCTCCTTTCTCTACCCAGAATCCATAATGATTACCTCGCTACTTCATATTATACAATATAAGTCATAAGCATAACGATATTATGTCGTATACCTATATACTTAAACAAAGAGTCTGTAGTCAGCTCGTTGTCTATATATAACCTTGGTTTTGCATCGTAATTTCTTAATCTGCTGATGTCTGCAGCACGCGTGTAAACGAGAAAAAAATATTGTGTAATTCACGCAAAAAAGGATAAGGCCTCGTTGTTTGTGAGAAATATTTAGATATCCTATATATATTATATATATTAATGTATGACACTTTTGAAGCATTCACTTGGAAGTGAAAGATAGTACCGCAGTTCGGATGAAAACTTTAAACCCTATGCACTAACCACGCGGACCATATATTATTATGGAAAACCCTGATCCAGGGTGATACTAGTGTACCTATATAGTAACATAATACGACATAATACATATTACTACATTAGATATTAAATATACGATAGAGGTGAACATCATATACATAATATTATGTAAGACATAAATATAGGTATATATGAACCCAGTGAGAAAACCACCACCGAGACCAAGTCTACGTTTGGAGGACATATTATCGACGCAGTACGCATATATTATTAATATGGTGTATTATATTATTATGGTTCCATAAAATAGAATATTATGACTATAGATTTATTTACCATCTTACTCAAACGCCCGAACCCAGTGTAAAATTGGTTCACAAAATATTACGTTGTATTTATTTAATAAATGGAAAATGTTGTCACTGCCGATGATTGGTGGTCAAATATTATGATAAAAATATAGAATTTTTAATTTCAATCTAAAAAAGTGTGGGTGCTAAAGCCCTATATTTTCCAATTAGTCTTACGATCATGAATTATACGCAATGATCAACTTCACCCCTCACACCCCCATTCAATAATCATAATACGTAAAAATAGCTTTGTAATATACATAATAATTAATTATTAATATAAAATAAGATCTATGATAACCATATATGAAATAAATATATGAGGGTGTGAACTGTGAATTTAAAAACTGGGGGCTCAAAGCACCCCCAAGCCTCAAATTGCATTTTTTGTTGTACTATTGAAAGAGAAAAGAATACTAGTTTGTTTATGAGTAATAAATTGATATCTTGCCATAAAATGTGAAAACATCTGCATCAAAACATGCAAGTTATAGTACCTATTATGTGAATCACGATTAAGGTATGATTCTTATTATTTTTTTCATTTATATAACATATTTATATTATACAGTATAGATCATAGGTACTGCTCTCTATTGATGCACGTGAAATTATTGGCAAGATGTTTAATAGTAGGTATTATAATTATTTTACTTTGTGGTCTGATATAAATATATGGTGAATACAAATAATCGTATTATCGCTGGAAGTTTGAAACCGTTATTTAATGTTATAAGAACCGAAACCACAAGATCGGAGCCGATAGTTTGAGTGGTGGTTCTTTCTGTTCCAACAAAAGTATTACTTTGGTCACACTTTGTCATGAAATAATTCTTAAATAAATTAAACGTTTACAATTTAACAGGCTAATAATACAATAAACATATTTTTAAAATTTTTTTTTTTCATTAATTAACGCTGAAACTTAGGCCATCGGGTGGTTTTTAACTGTGGGGAGGGTACTGTAGGCTTTAATCACGAGTGTTTTAGTTTGGCAGAATTTTCAAGTGGGCGCCCTTAGACCGTAGGTATCTGCCATGCGCGTGTGGGGGATGGAGGCCTCTCTCTCCAGATACCGTGACTGCCCGAAAAGGAGGTTCGAACCGGCGACGGTGCGCGTCGCAATCGATGCCTTAGTCCGCTCGGCTACTCCATCCCCCAAATATACATAGCCTACACCATATTTATGGGTGGCAATAAAAAATTCTATCAAAATAATTACTAGATAGTAAAAATCAATTTATCTTTGGAGATGATTTTCATATTTGATAGACAATAATATTAGAAAATATCAATTGGTTTTATTGACTGAACGTGATTTACGTTCGTAATTTATCGTTTGAGTACGTTACATCTAAGTAATGTCAAAAATTGATAACAGCCACTTAGAATGTTTATACAGCCTTCGCAACTGTAAATTGGAAAATGTACCAGGGTTCGTTTGAAAAATTAAGAAATCCATTGAAAGCTCGAAAATATCCCTAAAATTATTCAGATGTTTGACGAGATAATACTTTAAAATTAAGAAAGTTATATAATAATACAGCATTCACGATTTACCTAAATGATTTTCTTAGCTATATATTTTGAAAGTACCTAGGTACCTATTTATTTTGCAATTCTGATTTTTAAATAAAAATAAAAAATATTCCGTGTAATAATTAATAATAATATATTTAATAACAATTCATTAATCTGCAGGAGGACGACGAAATGAGTTATCGTAATGTACTAGTGTATATTAATATTATACACGACAATTAAGCAAAAACCACGTGGTAAAATAGAAAAAATAGAAATAGAACGTATAGTATATATGTTAACGATATGTTTAGACAGGGTGATGGAGGGGTGGAGTTGGGACAAACGCGTAAGCGTATTATGACCACGTGGGTCCCATATATTCGTATGAATACATTTATATAAAAAACAAATTAAAAAATAGGGTTCTGTATTGTTCTATATATCATACTACGAGAGCCGCGTCGGTCGTCATCGTCGTCGACGCGGCGTCTCTCATCTGGATAAGTATACACCGCGTGTCTTTCCCGTCTCCGTTTTGGCGGCACACATACACACCGACGATATATATATATATATGTTTAAGGGTTCAATAAAGCCGACCGAATGGTAATTATTACATATATAGTATTTTTTTTTTCCTTTTACCTTTTTTTTCACCTCCGCTTTTCTCCAAGTGAACGTGTGCGTGCACGACTACGGCGACGGCGACGACGACGACGACGACGACGACGAGGAGGACCAAGACGAAGGCGTGTGCGCTAGCGTGCGTGCGTGTGTGCGCCCGTGTGACTGTGTGCGTAGCCGGTTTCCGCTCGTCGCCGTCTTCTTCTCCGGTACAAAAATTATATTATATTCCCCGCGCACGAATACATATATATATATATATAAATATATTACGTGTGTGTGCAGTATAAAATATAATATTTATATATATATATTTAGGTATTGCGACGGGATTAGCAGCAGCAGCAGCAGCAGCTATATACACACGTATAATATATATATATATATATATAATATATTATATACTTATTTTGTATGTGTGTGTGTGTGTGTGTTGTTGCGGCGGCTCGTCTCGTCGTGTATCGTCGGCGGCGGCAGTTGCATCACACCCGTCGGCGGCCCACAGAGACGCACGCCCGTCTATGAGTGTGTGTGTGTGTGTTACGGCGGCGGCGGAAAGGCGTGTTCCGAGTGAGAGAGACCCCAAGGCGAAAAAGTCTCGACCCGACCGGGGCACGCACACACGCACACACAAATACGAATACACACACACAAACGCGACGCCGGCGGCGGGGCAGTTCCTCCCATAGGCGGCGGCGGAGTATATACTATTATATACATATACAGTTGTGGTAGTACTACACATAACGTAGGTACATATATATATTTTATTATAAAGTCTGTCGGTGCCGGTCCGGCGGCGAACGAAACGTTTTGTGTGTGTGTGAGAGAGCTGCGGGCCAACTTTGTACACACTACACACACGCGCGCACACACACAAACACACATACATACGTACACGCACGTCGTCTCGTTCTGTGTTTATAAATGTGTGCGTGTGTGTGTGTGTGTGTGTGTGTGTGTGTGGAGGTATACGCGGCGGCGCTATAACCTGTAATCAGCGGACACAGGGACCGTGTGTTCGCAGGCTGCGGCTGCGGCTGTATCTAACGTTGTTATTATTATCGTTATTATTATTATTATTATTATCATCGTCTTCGTCGTCGTAGTCGTCATTACTATTACTATAGACGTGCATGTGTGTATCATATAGGTGTATAATATTGTAATACAACTATCGCGTATATCTGGAGAAAAAAAACCCGTATCCGTCTATCTGTGTGTGTGTTTGTGTGTGCGTGCGTGTGTGTGTGTGTGTGCGTGTCCGCCACACAACGGGGCCGTATCCGCCGTGTATATTATATTATTATACGGCCGCAGAGGCGCAGTCTGCATCGGCGTGCAGCGTGCAAGCGAGTCGTGTGGCTGCGGAGCGGCGTGGCCGGCGCCCAAGTCGCTATCTGTAATAGAGAGACGGCGGCGCAGTCGTCGTGTACGAGCGAGCGCGCGCGCGCGCGGGGGGGGAGGAGTACTGGGCAAATTACACGGTAAACACGGACGGACGGACATCAGAAAAATCACGACCACTATAATGTGTATTATATTATATTATGTGGAAGGTATATAATATCATACGCACGTGTGTGTGCGGTAGACGCGTTTTTTAAAAATATTTTTTTACCTCAGCTTTTCGACGGATAAACCCGGTTAATTTTCTTCTTATTTCCCTTTTGGATTTTGATTTTTTATTCTACCGTCCGCATTGTCATTTTGTAATTTCTATATTTTACCGCAGGATACGACGACGTCGCACAACACGCCTACATCGTATAATATGCAGCTGGTCTATAAATATATCTATTTTGCAATTATTATCATTATAGATATTCTGCTTTATTCATTATTTGTTTATAGTATATATATATATATATACATACTATAACTTATAGTATATTATGGTTGAACTGGAAACTGTTAAAACTACTGTTATATACTGGTTATATACTGGTATACATGGTATAACGGGGTGGTTATTGTAATAAGATACATTATTTATATATAGGTACATATGACACATGTATATTCTAAATTTTAAACAATTATTATCCCTTTCGTGTTTGTAGATTGATACATAGGTACTTCAATTCATCCCTTTAAACTAAAGATATTGAATATTTTTCACAGATTCACATGTAATGCTAGGTACAATATAATGTTATTGATTATACTTAGGTATTGTGCTTTGATTATTTAATTTCATGAGTACCTATACCTACTGCAAAAACATAACAATAACTTAGCCACTCTGGTACTATACATAATATTAAGTTAATGATATATCAACTACCTATTAGAAGGTATAACTTTTATTTTATAGGATAAACTGTGAAGCTATTCCTTATTTTTATTAAAACGATATTGAACTTAGAAATTAGAATAGGTAATAGCTAATATTTCTTTATATAGAAGTCAGAATTATTTAATCTGTTAGATACTTTTTAAAATTAAGACATTTAGATGGGGTTATATACACATGAACTATTTGTCTATATATAATATATCGAATATAAATATTATATTTAATAAACAGTCTGAATAATAGTCGATTAGTAAAATAGGCACATATATCAGTGTAATTATAATAGGTAAGATTGATAATATTAATAAATATACGAGTTTAAATAGGTCTAAAAACATCGAAATAGCTGTTAAAATATAAAATAGTAAAAAATAGTAGGCTATCTAAATGTATAAAATAAACACTTAAAGTGGCTATAGCAGCGTAGGCCTATATTCTATAAGATAAAAGTAAAATACAAAAAGTAGATTAGGTACAAGTGGGTCATTGTATAATGGTTGTATTAGATTTGAATTCAATGATATAATATCAATTATCATTGTATAAGAAAAACGATTCTGAACGGAGACGATTTGCCAGTCTGCAGGATATTTTATATTTTGTTATTATTTATTTTATCATGTAAGTTGAATTAATATTAAAATATTATAATTTTTTATTCGTTTCTATGGTGATAGACAAAGCGTTAGAAATTAAAATCCCATTTTTAGCGTTTTTTCATTATTTTCCGGTGGTTTTTCCCGTGGCAAAAATTGAGAAAATCAAAAAATATCCTGTCTAAAGTACCATCTTGATCCAATTTGCTAAAAGATAAGGTACTATATGTTGAAATCGAAACACTCCTTCTGGAAGAAATTTTGTTTACAGGATATAAAAATAAAAAATAAAAAAATAAACACAATGTTAAAATCCTCATAATACAAAAAGTATTTTATATTAAATCTTTAAATTTGATCTTTGGATACAATATTACATATTAATATAGTAAGTACTTCACAAATTACAAGTAACAATATTGTATAGTCAAGAACGTTAAGAAAAAATGTGTAACTTAAATGAATATAGTGTTGAGTTAAGTATTATACATTTAGATATACCTATCTACTGGTAGTAAGTCAGTGAGATTTATTATTTGTCTACCTACACGATATCGATATGATTCTCATCTGAGATCACCCATAGGCATATTATGAGGTATATTGACGTCTTGGTACATAATAGGTATACCTATAATACAGTAATTCCACACGGTGTTCTAAACACTGGTAGCAGCTAGAAATTCAAATTTCTGGACATAATGAGTATTACGTTTATACTCTCGAATGTCCTCATGTAATAATAATAAATCGTCGAGTAATGGTTGTGTAAAAAAAAATATATTACGTGCGCATAACCTATACTTAGAATCTGATCATTATGATATTACAAGGTGTTCACGATCTATACATTCATAAGATGTCCGAAATTCGTAAATAGAAAACCCTATACAGCTTATTATGATGGCTGTAGGCTAATTTATGCGAGTTTAATACATAGATAACATTATTAATATTGTATATCATAAATTATTCTAACTACGATAATGATCTTTCATTAAAACATTAAATACCCAGCAGCGTGACTCGGGTTCAGATCGATTTAAATAATATTACTTAATTCTTATAATATATATACTAACTCCCTATACCTATAATGTTCAGGATTTAAGTCATGTATTTTTAATTCATAAATAATGCAACAACAATAATAAACAGATATTGAAAAAATGCACATAATATCTATACACTTAAAACTGCACGTGTAGTAGCAGCTCGCTTACTTTAATAATATATTCATTTATGATTACTATTAGGAAAACAAATTATTATATTTTCATATTTAAAATTCAGTCATATACTTTTGTGATTTTTCCATATAAAAATTATCTATATATTTTTAAAGTTAGAAAGAATATGACAAAATTATAAGAATGTATAGGTATAATGTATTTTGTGAATATACCTACAAATTGGCTTTAAAATTACGCTATTTTAGATTTGGAGCGGAGCGATGTAATTGTTTTACAACGCTGTATTTTTTTTTTTTTTTGTGTGTCTGTGTACACGATAAGTAGTCGAAATAAGGCTTCGATTTTCAACTTCAGTGCCCATTTTGTTCGACGGGAAAGTGAATATTGTTGGTGCATTGGAGAGGTCAACATTTTAAATTCCAAGTAATTTTAAAAAGCACTGAGAAAAACAAAAAAACAATTAAGAAAAACCATGAATATTTACTCAAAATCGGTTTTCGACAACATCGATTTTGGTTTTTGGTGTAACTCTGAAAATTATTTTACCTTTATAAAAAAAAAAAAACGTCTAAAAGAAAGTCAAATTAATTTTTATGAGCGTTTGACCTTCATATTTTTACAACATATTGCATATTCAGTCGATTTCTCATGTAGCGATTTTGTTATTTTGTTGTAATTCAATAACAAATAACATGTAGAATTTTAGTCAAAAAGCGTGAAAACTGATTACGAGACTCCTGATATATTGCTACATAGAAGTTGAAAAATATTTTTAATACATAGGCACAATTTTTTTTAATCATTTAAAGTTCCTATGTTGACACAATTTATCAAATTTAAAATGTAATAATTATTTGTAGTTTAAATTGTATAAAATGTTCAAATTTTATAGCTAAGGATTGAAAATTTAAAACAAAGTACCACGTAAATAGGTTATAATATATAAATTACTTTATTCACAATAATATCATCAAATATACTTAGTAATAGCATATTATGCTGATTGACCGTCAAAATCGTTTTTCTTGTACAATTACAAGATACATATTTACATATATATCATTGAATATATAAGATTTAAATATATATCATTGAATTCAAATTGAACACTAGATCCATTACAGTGACCCACTTGTAACCTACTGTACAGCAGGGTGACACCCACTTGCCCACCTTTTATTAGTATATATTTTATCTGTGGACACTTTCTAATATAGAAAGAGTGCTTACAAAACTTTCACGAGTTGAATCTAATATTTATTATTTACTAGCAATAAATTGTTAGTTTTTCGTTAACTTGTGGGCGAAATAAAAAATGTTCTCCAAGTAATGATTTATAAAATTGAAATCAATTGGCAGCTATGCACTCAGAATTTAGATACCTTTTGTTCCGACTTGTCGATATGTATGAATGTATGATTAGAATTTATTAAGTGGCTGAACGTCTAAGCCCTGCAGGGCTTATAGCCTTAATTACATCGCTATTGATCATTGAAGAATTGAAAATATAAAGAGAGTATTTAGGTGTTATCTCAGATCAACACCCTAGAAAGTAATTTAAAGGAGAATCGTAAATCAAAATAACGCACTCACAAAATAATGAAATTAATTCATAACTCTATTCAAATAATAAAGTGTTCTTTCATCACCATTATAATATTATAATTTATAATATGTACCTACCTACATATAGACGCACGTTAATAGGAACCCGCATCAAATACATTGTACTAGGTCTTGTTGATAGGTAAATAAAATAATTACGGTGTAATAGTGACGTTGTACGTGTGGGAGCTCCTGTATAATTATTATATCGTATACGTTTTATTAATTTGAGTAATTGATTTTTGTTTAAAAAATAATTATTACAAGAGTACGCCGCGCTTCGACCGCACCCGCATCTGTCTCAAAAATCATAAATACAGCAAATTTTTAGTATTTACGTTGAGTAGCTTATGTTAAATTTAATGAGTGCCGTGGTTCGAACAATAGACATGAATTGATGTATTACCAATCTAATGGTTCTATAATAATATGTCTTGTCAAATACTCAAATGTGATTTTCAATATTTTAACTTTGAAGTGAGTATTTTTAAATTATATTTTACACACATATAGCTCACATATATATGCAATATACGAGAGATACTATAGATACGAATACGCAATGGCTAAATAAATACCTACCTATATAATTTATATTTTGTATGCAAATTGTATTTTTTGGTGCAATTAGTAATTAGTGACGATAACTAATTATAAGCTTATAATTATATTTATCTACTTATAAAAATCAAATTTTTTCTTTGCTCGTATAATACTTTAATACAAGTATGTAAATTTTCCGTGCAGTTTATTACAAATCCTATATAATATGACGTATGTTCGACAATATAAAGGTCCTATATGTATGTGTATAGAACTAAAAATGAATACCTATTCTATTATAATATTTGGGGGGCCGGGGACATGGAGCTATAATATAGTAATATTATGTACGCATGTAACATTTTAACGATTTGATAATTTATATTATTTGAGAAAACCGAACAGTGCAATTAATATATAGGTACTGTTGCAACAAGTGGTATATTATCTCATCTGATTTTTCGTTTGATTCGGAAGCAGAACACGTCACAATTATAATAACACACACACTAATTACCCATAGAATCATAACAACTGTACAGCTCTTTCAACTATTTAACTAGATGTTTGCTTGATGTGTGTAGTGGTGTGCAGTGTGCATTTAAAACATATGATGTTTGTCGGAAGCATACATAATCACAATGGAGATGTCAGGTGCATATAATATAATATATAATACTTGTTATCGTTGTTGTGGATTCATATTTCATATATATGTTTTTGTAAGACGCCAATCAAACATCGCGGTAATTACCGAAGCGGGGGAGTACTCCGCAGACTGCAGCCGTCTGCAGGTATAGTGATGAAGAATGACGAGACAGGTTCAGTGCTTATGGAAATTGACTCTATATATGTATAGGTACATAAAAATATAATAATAAGTAATAACGCAGGTATAGAGGTAGTTGGTAAATATATATATTATACATCGTGCGTGTAATATTGTATACATAGTCGTATTATATTATGTTTTGACCTGTATATAGCAGTGGCGAGCTCGTTAAAGTCTCTACGAGACAAGACAAATATGTAGGGAGTTGAACAAAGTATTGTATATTATTACTGGAAGAGTCACCTCTGCCACCGTGCTGAGGAAAACACATGTACCTATATATTGTGTTTACTGTTTTTTACGTATAGTGATATAATAGGCGGCAGTAAGCACCCTATGCCCCTGCTCTCGGGGGTGTATTAAATAGGAAGTGATGAGGGAAAAACCACCTGTATATTTTCTTTTTCACATCATACAGTATATAATTTAATAAAATATGATGATTAATAACTTTGACTTTTAAAAAAATAATAATATCGTAAATAACAATAACAACAAGTTATCGAAAAATATTTTTATTTCATTGTTTTTGTTCTTGAAACTCAAACTGCTCTCCGGGCTTAAAAAAAAAGTGTAATCTTTTTACGTTTATTGGACAACTTATCAGTTAAAAATTAACATATAACCCAATTCGGAGTCATATAAGTATTCTGTAAATAAAATGTACCTATAATATAATAATATCTTCTACTTTTATAGTTTTATAGAACAAAAAAATGTTAAATTTAAAAAAGTTGTATAACAACTATACTATAATAAAAATCATGATAATATAAATGTATAGGTAGAGTACTATATTTAGTTTTTTTTATTATTATTAATTAACCCGCGGCAACTAAGGCCATTGGGTGGTTTTTTTACCGTGGGGGAGGGTACTGTAGGTTTAAACACGTGTGTTTGTTAGTTTGGCAGAATTTTCTAGTGGGCACCTGTAGGTATCTGCCATAACTGGGTGGGGGATGACAGCCTCTCTCTCCGGACACCGTGACTGCCCGAAGAGAAGTGCCGCCCGTGGCAGGATTTTGAACCGGTGACGGTGCGCGTCGCAACCGACGCCTTAGTCTGCTCGGCCACTCCATCCCCCACATTTAGTTTATTGTATTTTATCATATGAACAATATATGCGTATTATAAACATATCATTAACTAAACACGTCATTTTATATTGTATCTAGAACAAAAAAAAAATTGTATATGTATATTATGTATACCAACATTAAATATAATAATAATACCTCAAATAAATCAAGAAACTTTTTTTTAATTTAGAAATTATTCAATCTATACATAGAAAAATAGTATTGTAAGCATGGGTGATATATTATTTAATTATTATGTGGCGGCTTGAGTGGATCAATAGAAGAGCCAACCCGATGTGAAGGCACATCGGAGTAAATTTTAATCAAGAATCTATTTTATAAATTGTGAACTTTTGGAGTATATTATACAATATACATATTTAAACGTTTTTAAAAATCTAAGAATATAAAATAAAATAATAAAAAATTTTGGTCTATACAATATATTACGCTCCAGCACTACAACTACACTCATCTATAATTTAAAATGTAAAATATACTATAGGTAAACTATTAACTATAGGTACTCATTTGAAATTCAATTAATATGTAAAACATTCTGCTTTATAGTATGATATTAAAAATATAGAAGGTACAAAATTCAAAAAATTTATAAACTCAAAAATATTATATAATGATAGAAAAAAATAAAAATCAATTTGTTTTCAAAAATATCGTTTTGTAATGAATTAAAATGATCTAAAAAATATATTTCTAAAATTATTAATATTTTTTGACATAATGAGTGCTTTAACTGATAAAATAATTACCCAGCATTATATGTATGTACCTATTATATTATATACCAGTATAGGTACTAGTGTACCACCATACATACAAGGGGATCATTTTATCAAAAAATAGTAGGTAGGTTTAATTTGATGGCAATGTGTTTTTGAAAACATTTTTTTTTTAAAACAACTGCCCTTTTGAAATAAAAATTATTGTTTATTTTTATTCATTAAATTTTTTAATGAAGCATATGTAGGTGTATCTATAGATTTTTATTTCATATTATGCCAAGGCAGAATATTTATCCGAAGATTTCAATGTAAAAATCTAACCAGGTAGTTAATTGTCTACAAGTTCTTATTTATATATATAGGTATAATACAATACAGCCTATACGGGATCACTAACATTTTGAGAATCAACCCTGTGCCACTCAAATTCGTATAATAACAGCAATAGCAGCTGCAGTATTGAGTAGAATATACAATTCTAAAAATCGTACATAACATATACCTACGATAATATATGAATATAATATAATATTATGCCTGTTCGTTGACCGCGTTCCTCGTTAATGAATTTACACATATTATATTATTATTATTATGTATATATAGGCGTATAGGTATATAGCATGGAAATACGTTTTACCTGCGCTATACTTTATGTATAATATAATACGTCTTGTCCACACGAAATATTGTATATTATATTCAATGGGTTTTATATACGAATTAATTGATTTCGCCAGAGGGCGTGATCACCTCCATATAGGTATACGCCGGACCCGGAGACAATAAGTGATGAAAGTGCTTGGCCTATAATTATAATGCCCGTAATTGCTTATAATTATAACTCCTGTAATTTTTCGATATAGATAATAAAAATGTAATGCCCAGTAGCATCTATATACCGCGCGTAACACATAAACATCATCTTCAACCCCGGCTGACGCCTCCGTATTTCGTCTACCCGCAGGTCAATTTGTAGAAGATAATACTGCATGATATGCAAATTTCCACATGTATACAAATAAACGTAACTACCTATATAATATTATATAGTATAATATATACATGTGTAGGTATAGTAGGGTACTATAGGGTTATAGGAAACATATTATATTGTATAGTACGCATACTTATATATGGTGTACTTACATTACAACATTGGGTTTGATTAGAACTAGATAGGTATACTTATTCGGATTTACCATACGTGCATGTATAAGACCGCACCTACCTGCGATTAATTGTACAAATAAAAAAATCTGCTGACGGCCGTTACTTCTGTTTTATGGATTTCGCTTTTTTTAGGATGCCGCCGTATGGTTTCCGTTCGGAGATTTTAAAACCATAAATTATTCGTAGGTAGGTATAAAAACGATCCATATATTAATTAGTATTATCCATACATTTATACACGTGCAAGCCGCTTGTACATTCTAAACCCAATTTAAAACGCTAGTTATCTACGTTTAAAATATTGTTTCTCATTTATATAGATTTAACTACATTATGGGAACATATAATATCAGCCAGGTATAATGCACCTGAAGCCCACATAAGCTCAGCACATAAAACAATTTAATTAATTCTATGTATACAATGTAAAATGTTGAATCTAATTTTTCCGACCATCAGTAACAACTATCAGCTGCGGATATATATGGACGTGGATTCGTAACACTTGATTTGTTTAAACACTTACTTTTTTTGAATAAATAATTGTCAGGTATTGGCAATAATTAACAGTTTCTCAATAAGTCAAACTCCATTAAGTGGTACATGAAAAATTCATTATTTTTAACGTTAATCCAATAATGATAATCAATGGGATTATCGAGTTATCGTCGATGCCCATTTACGAAAAATAAAAAGACATGTATACATGGGTGGGCAAATTTTCCTCTAAAATTGAGTTACCATTTTCCTTCGCTGTCCATTTTCCATCAAAATGAAAAAAGGTTGGATTCCATTTTATACCAAACATTTTTTTGAACTAAAATTACGTCTATTTTCCTTAAAATATTAAAATATTCAGCCAATATTCTTATAAAAAAAACCAAATATATTTATGTGGCTTAATATTATGAAAGAAATTCAAATATGTTTAATTTAAAATAATAAGTATTCATATTCCAAAAAATCTTAAGACTATCGAGCAAAGAAACGAATCAAAACCAAGAAATTTCAAAGTAATACATAAAGTAAAATAATTATTATCTGTCTAATATTTATTTTCTCTAAATGGGTATTCATTTGTTGTTGAAATGTCGTAAAATTATAGAAAAAAAATATAGGTACTTACCTACATAGTCATTAATAATTCATCGGTACATTTTTAGATTCTGAGCAGAGAGTTTTTTAATTTAATTTAATTTTTGTGTCTGTCATCACCGTTTTGGGCATTAATACTGTTTGATTTTCTTCAGCAGTATCTTGTTTGATGGAAAAGTGAATCTAGTTGGTGTATTCTGGAGGTTATTTGAAATTTTCAGAAGTTTTCAAAATCGCATGGAAAAAATTTAAAAAACATGGTCATTTTTACGCAAATTGGTTTTTGGTGTAACTCTAAAATAAACAACCGTAGATATATGTATATTTTCATTGAATGTTTATATCAACTGTTTTTTTTCTATAAATGTCAATTAAATTGTATTCGTTGGGTCAAAAAGCTTAAAAATTTAATTCAATGCTAATATATTATTACAATGACAATTGAAAAATATTAAAAATCTAGTCACAGTTTTTTTATAAGTATTTTAAGTTCTAATTTTGAGAAAATACGTAAAAATTACAAAAATTAGCAAATTATTTTGAGTTAGAAATTTCTAAACATTTTTCTTTTTAAGATTTTAAAATGTAACAAGTATAAATTTTCCTTTACATTTTTTCACTTTTATCATAAAAATGGCTATAGTAAAAAAGTAGTAAACTATTCTAAACAATAGTAGTTGAAAAAATTTATTAAAAATACATTGGCACAATTTTTTTAAAAGTATTTAAAGTTCAATTTTTGACAACATTTATCAAATTAAAAATTTAATAATTGTCTTGTAATTAAAAATGTATAAAATGTTCAACTTTTATAACTAAGGGTTGAAAATTCAAAACATCTCTTCACGTAAATAGGTTATAATAAATTTCTTTACTCACAATAATATATTATTTGATATATATCATTAAATAAACTTAGTAATATCATAGCCTGACTGACCGTCTTCGCTCAATCGGTTTTTTGGCTTTTGGTGTAACTCTAATGCAAATAACTATTGATAAATGAATATTTTCACTCAATGTTTATAATATTATCATTTTTCATACAACAGAACAATTTTTAAATTTAAGATTTTAAAATGTAATACAAGATAAGTTTGTCTAACTTAATAAAAAATTTTACAACATTGGATATTCATTCAATTTCTCATTTAGTGATTTTGTTATTTTGTTGTAATTCAAAAACAAATAACTGTGTATACATGAAAATCTCACTGCATATTTGAATTTTTATTTTATATATACCATAACATTTCGAGAAAAAAAAGTTGACTCATTTTGAGCTGTTTACAGACAATTTCAAATTTTAATTTTTTTAGTTTTTTTTCTATAACTGTCAATAAAATTTCATTTGTTGGGTAAAAAAGCATAAAAAATTAATAACGAATTTTGTTATTTTGTTGTAATTCAACTTACCGGCTATTGTGTTAATAATAAGTAATACAAATAGGTAAGTATACCTAAACATATTATAAAATATCCACACTGACAAACCGTCTCCGCTCAGAATCGTTTTTCGTGTACTGCAATGATTTTATATAGACCATAACATTTCGAACCCAAAACTGAATTATAGACTATAGTGTTTATACTTCATACAGTATTTCCATACTAGTTAAATTCGAATGATGTAAATTTTTAACTTTAAACAATTCATAGTAAATATTTTTTGACATGAAAACAAAATAGACTGAGATAGTGAAATATAATATAATTAAAAACAAAATAAATTAACTTAACTTACTTCTTAAAATGAAAATAATAATTCGTTAATTTCACGTTAACTAAAAAAAAAAAATTAGTAAGTTAACAGTTGAGTTAATGAAAAGCCAAAAGTAACTAGTTAAGTTATAAAGTTTAAATTAAATTAACTTTTTAACCCGTTAATGTCCAGCTTTGCATTTAGGTACCTCCAAATGCTATAATATGATCGATATTTTTAAATTAAATTAATAAAATTACTCAACAGATTAAGATAAATGTTGAATATAAAAATTATTATGGTATGCTAAATTCAGTTTTAATCTGTATTTTTTTTTTAATTTCTTTGGAACAACTTACTAACAGTAACAATGCAAACTAAATAACTCGCAGGCAAGGGTAAATATGTTGACGAATTATGTCATATAAAAATTACATAATATTATAATTTAACAATAAAATTAATTTTAGTTAATATTGTTGTATTTTGGAAGGTAAAATCCTTAGGGAGAGGGGGAGGATGTCCTTGGTTCTTAATTAATTTTTAGTTACAAGAACACTAATGGAAAAGCTGAAAATGAAATGTATATATTAAAATGAAACATATATCTTTCAATGTTAAATTATAACACAATATATTTAATTTATTAATACATTATTTTATTGTACCTTCTTATTATAATATTATTGTGTAACACAATACTGTGTGCAAAGTTGTTTAAAATTTTCTCTCGGTGAAATGCGCATACTGTCGGTTGTAAAGATTACAACGAGCCGATACATTTTACTATGTACGTCGATAAACTATGACCCAGCAGTGGTGATACTTTATTATATCGGAATATTAATTAATACGGTGTCCTAAATAACATATACCTAGTATACAGATAACGAGCATTTGAATGTATGTGCCGTTACAGAGATAATCAGCGCATTATATTCTTTCGCATTATCTCGGGAGTGGAGAAAAAGGTCTCTGGCGGGATCAATTTTTTAAACTCCGATCCGTTGAAACCATCGGTATATATACATCATTAAAGTATTATATTATATGCTTCAGATGATGTAAATCGACTGCGTTATATTGTCATATATCATCGTATGTGTATAATATAATGCATTAAATATTATTTCTCAAGTCAAAACTACGTCGAACTCGTAGCCCGGTCTAATCCAAATCTTATATTTTAAAAAGTCAGAGTACTATATAATAATATGATCAAATATCGATTCGTTTTTATATAGACTGTCGTTAAACGCGTATAAAATAATTTCTCAGACTGATTATCCATGTATATAAATTTAAAATTAGACGATATACCTACCTATGCTTCACTGCTGTGTTATACTGTTGAAGTGGCGCCAAACCACTTTTATTTTTTTTTTAATATTTGGTCGGGATTCGCAATTCATTACAATACAGTTGATATCTATTTCAGACAATTTGCATCTAATTACAAAATATATAATTACCTCAAGTACCTACCTAATTTAATTTATGTGTAAAATTAATAGCGTCATCGATATTTCCTTTTAAAGTTAAACAAATTAAATTTTCACAATTAATTATATTTTTCAATACGAAATAGAAAATATATATTAATATATACTCGTGGCATGCTTGGGGCCTTGGAGGTTGTATTTAATTTTAAGAAGTACCTACTACATCACAGTATCATATTATTATCACATTTCGATTTTAGTTTATTCTCTATATTCTATATGTACTTATCTATATCATGTATTATACCTATTTATGTGTTGTAGTATCAATTTAGGCATGTATAGGCAATCAATTTAGCAAATTACAATAAATAATAAACAACCGGAAATTGGGACATCAAAACTAACACAAGTAAGTAGTGTGTCGACATTATTAAGACACATAGATCAGCATAGTAGTCAAATTGATGGACTAATCTTAGGCATTCTAAAAACACACAGACACTTAACTCTTGGACCCAAGTGCGCGAGTGTAAATTAATTCCAGGAGAATGCCGTCTCGTGTGAAATGTTGTTTCTGCTCCAGCAGTATATACGTAAGTATTATACCTTTATTTATTTATTATTATTAGCTATTCAAATCATAGAGTTTAATTGTTATCTAAATTATAACATAGGCATAATATAACTAATCAGTACATATTATTGTAACTAATAAATTATATAACTGCAGTTTTACTCTTGCCGCTTATACTGGTACCCACAAGATATTTAAAATATTTCATAATAAGTTAATTTTATTAAATTATGCACAGTAATTTATATGCGTATAGTGTTATAATACCATCTACCTTCTTGTCTCTTAAAGCGAATTAAAATGTCTAGTTTCACTCTAGAATAATATAATTTATAAATATTATATTGACATAAATATACGACGATATAATAAATAACGGCATACCCACCTATTATAGGTATATAATATACTTATATAGATATCTAATTATACAAATATATATATATATATATATATAATATATTATTTATATTGTAAATGTCCATTGTATATTATAGATACACCGACGATCAGCTGAAAAGTATATATATTACATAATAACACTTTTAAATTGTACCTATTCCTATATATAATTTCTGAAACTGTTACTTGGAAAAAAAGTGCGTGTTATTATTAAACACACGTCTATAATACATCTATAACCACGTGTTTAGTTTAGTTTTTTTCCTCTAACCTATCTATACATGTATACCAGACACTTGAGGAACGGGAAAAAATTTCAAAACGTATTTTAAGAACGATAAATTGCGTGTGCGACCCGTCACGTGAAATTACGAGTGGGTGTACTCATATATGTTATATATACATAATAATATTAGGTATATATTATATTATGTGTATATAAGTATATAACTATGTGTGTATATAAAATAAAAAATATATAGACAATTTATAATCGTTACAAATCACATTGTACGTATACGTATATTATTATATTTGTTATACGTATCATTATAAGAGCACGAAGCACCGAATTTAATATTTTAATAGTACCTATTTGGAGATGATAGTAATCTTAAAAATAAAAAAAAAAAAGAGCAGCTACTGTATTGTTGCGTACTGATTTTATAAAATACTAAATTATAGTAAATATTGAACCTATATAATATATTATAATATTATATAAACAATTGGTACAGACGTAAAACGTTAAATTCGATATTATAATATGTATAAAATTATTATATTATATGCACATTATAATATATTATTTTTTTGTATGCTTGGTTTTTACGTGTACAGTATATAATTACTGTTCGAAGGCCGATGGGCGTGCAAATACAAAAAAACCCGCAAACTATTGATCGACACATATGCATAAATCGTAAAAAGATCATTATTTTGTACGAATAGTATACGCATATATGTACAAAAGCAAATATTTGGAATATTATTTGGACTTAAAAACATGGTTTACAAATTTCAAAAAAGCATCGTAAGTGGTTTTATTTATTGTGCACATCATCCATAACACACTTGTAAGATCAAACGAATCCGGACCTTTCTATATTATTACATCAAACGTATATTGACAATACATACATTTTGATGTTATTATTATTTATTATTATTAATTTAATATTACAATATTATATTATTACACTGTGATTATCACCTATATATATTGATTATTTACGAACGAAAAATTCTAGAAATTTATTTACAATTTAGCTTTCTTTCCTTCAGCATAGCACCTGCACACAAGAAAGAGGTAATTTGTATAATATAATAAAGGAAACTACGCTGTTTATGATAGCGACGTGTACTAAATATTAATAGACGTATTTATATTATTGCGTGTATATAAATCTAGACTGCAAAAACTCGTCATCTTTAGGTGGTCCGTTACCCCCCTTGCAGATGTCATCCGCCCTTATAAGGGATGTTCGGGTTGCTCTGCAGGAGACCCGACAAACGAAACGAAACGAATAAAATATACTTTATCGGCGGAAAAACGACGTGCAGACAACAATAATCGTTATTAATAATTGTTATCGTTATCAATTATTAACTGCATATATATAGATGCGCATCTATTAAATTGTATGGGGGTGTTATACACTTATACCTATACAAGTACAGAAAACCCTAAGTCTTCGTATATCATCCAAATTTAAATATGCAACAGCCTTAAACCTAACGCGTGGGTCATCATTATTTACATCGTCTCAATTAAAAAAATAAAATAAAGAACATAATTGAATTTTCCTCGGCACACAGAACAGAACGGTGCACATATCCGCTGTACATGTTACGTAATCGACACTGTATGTATATTATATTAAATTATGTATAGAAAATATATACGCGAAAAGATTTCAGGCGATAATACATATATATACAGGTATACAACCTAATGTATTTCTTTATAAAGTACTTTATTATACAATATTCATAATTTTCTTTATAAAGGTATAATATATATATACATATATATAGTGTTGTTGTCTGTGCGCCATTATTCTATATATTACACATATAATATTATATATACATTATATGTTTATAATATAAATATTATACCTACAATGCGTGTGCACTGCAGCGTCTGTGTATACGTTTTATAATACTTTGCATATCCAATTTGTATGGTTACATATTTTACATAAATATGTAATTAAAATTGTGTTAAATTATATTATTACGTTTTTCGTTTTTAATCAAAAAGCAAAACTTTAATTTCATATTATATTGACTTGAGAATATACCATTGTATTCGCCTATAATACGGTAGTGGTGTAAAATGAAAATTATTACCCAAGTTTGTTACAATACCTAACCTTATTACTTTATTTCTTATACGCTTAAATCCAACTTGAACATTTTTACAGAGTAAGTAGGTACCTACGACAAACATATAATATAATATTATTTATACGACAATTATATCGACGTCGACGTGTAGCATACTTGAAAATGTTCATGCTTTCGTTTTTTAATAAAAATCTATGAGTAAGTATACTACTCGTGTTATTATTTTTTTCGTTTCTGTCAATCGTTTATTTTTGAAAATCATTAATTTTTGTTAAAATTATTTAGGTATGTTTCTAGATAGGTACATTAAATTCATAGCGGACAGATAATACCTTCTCATAACAATGAATAAGGTAAATACAAACATGTTTAATGCGGACTAGGTATACTATAAAATATATCATATTATACCCGTAAGGACTATAGGTACTACAAGTCTACAACAGTAGTCTATATATGCAGTGTCTACAATTATAGTCTTCTCGGTACATTTGAACCTTGATAAAGACCTGTTTCTGACCTAACTTGTTTTTAGCTGACGTTTAACATCAAACAGTAGCTAATTAGACAACGAGAACTAAATTTCTATAATTTCTTATTTTCGTTTCTTGTACTACAGCTGCATATATTCAGACGATGCTTTTTGGTTTTTTTTCCAATACTCTCATTGTAATATTTTATACATTATTTTGCATTAATCACGTGTTAGGTAGCGAGTTTCATTAATTATTATCTGAACAATTATTTATTGATTAATTTTTTTTTTTTTTTTTGTTCTTCATAACAATTATCATTATTTTTGAGACTCTGCGATGATATATTTTGAGAATAAATCATTGGTAATACACGTCGTCGAAATGCTCATACGCGTTAGTAATAGAGAACGCAATTACATATTTTTATCGAATACATTATTAGATAAGTAGTGTCAATAAACAAATTAATTTTTATGTCCATGATAATTATATATAATGACAAATTATATACAACAGTTTAAGAAAAGTTGTGAAAAAATATATATATAATAATATGTTATACGCGTTCTCAAATTCATTAGTAGTCAAATAAACCAAAACCTCCATATTGTTCAAGGAATCTAAAATCTAAATTGCTGTTATTAATTGTTTTTTAAATGGTTGTAATTTAAAATCTATATATATATATATATATATATACATATATATGTGTATAATTTGACGTAGCCACTTAGTGTAATTGTTCATTTTATGAAATGAAAACCACTTTGTTACATTTCGTCAAATATGTGACACGATAATTTAACGTGGTGTAATTTTTTTATGATTTAACCATTCATTGTGTGTAGTAAAATACATATGTATATATATATATACCCATAAGTAATTTTTCATACATAAAATCCAGTAAATAAAACATTATTATTATAGTTTATTACCATACAATTATTTTATAACAGCAGTTTTACAATTTTTTTATAGAATTTTAAGTTTATCATATTTTGTATTTATTAAATATTGTTATTATCAATGGACAAAATCAGATTATTATTATAATTTATAAATTATAAATAATTATACTAAGGTTGTATACTACTGTTCGTTTGGCACGACCATGACAATTATGTAGTCAACGCATCGTTATTAAGCGGTTATATATACCCCCTATTACAGTTTTATCAACTTCACAAAAAAGCAAATGAAAAACTAGTTTCTTTTCAGTGGAATTATTGTCACTGCCTAGTAAATTTATTTTTAATTTATGATATGATGATATACATCTATTCGTATTGAATTTTTAGTACATTTAAACCACAGTTATCTACTAATAATAAAGTATTTAAAAACAAATATTACGCCGTGTATTGTGATAAAAAATTGATATTACGTTTTCCCTCCAAAAACGAGCAGATAGTATTCCTCAATATTTATTATTTTTTCGAGTACCTATTTATGTTAGTGTCATTTGTGACTTTGTTTGAATTAGGAGATGATCTATACTTGGTAGCATAAGATTTATAAAAAGGTCAAATGTTGCATAGTTGGGTATACTTCAGGGTATAAGAGTAACAATGAAAAAGTTCATCAATTTCGTGTGCCGAAAAATAAAGATCTCCAAATAAAGTGGACAAAAGCAATACCTCGAAAAAATTTGGTATTTACGAAAAATACATATGTATGTGCCAAGCATTTTAATGAAAATGACATAATAAAGTTTTGGTCTTCGGGTGATGTTAAAGTAAGTTACCTAATATTAGGGATTTTTTTTTTAAAATGTTTTCTAAAGTATTTATTTTAAATTTATATTAGATTCCATACAAACAATACGATTTTGCTTATTGCTTTTTAACAATTAGAGTATTAATTCTTAAAAAAAAATAGGTATGCATGTTGAGGTAAAAATAATTAATGTTTTCTAGAATTTGAGAATTTAACATACAATTCATAGAATGATTAGGAGTGTAAATGATCAATTGCAAAACGTTATTAAATCTGTTAAAAATGTTATAAAATTAAGAATATTTATTCTCAGAGTTGAACATTTGAGTTACATTTCATTCAAGCTTATTTTATAAAAACCTAATTTACAGACTTATCTGTTAATTAAATAATTCAAACCAAGTTGAATCAATGAACAATTTAATATTCAACATTTTTACTTAAAATAACTTTTTACTGAACTTAACTGCTTTATTGTTTAAGTACAAAAGTACAATCTGTTGTATGTTTTACATGTAAAAATTGGGTCGACTACTACTAGCACTTTTAGTTCACTAGTAACGCCGCTTGTACATGTGATAACGTGCCTTAGTAGATAACCGTGATTTAAACCAGTTAATCGATTTTTCCGAGAAATGTTGAAAAAAGTAGAGTTATCGCTAATACAATTTTACTAAATTATGAAAAGCTGTGTTGCATTTAACACTTGTTGTATGAATATCTAATATAGGCAACACTATCGTTATAAGTAAGTTATGGATATAAGCTAAAGTTAAATTAAACTTACTTAACTAATAAAAGTTAGACTTAAGCATTAATTTGAGCTTTTTACAGCCTAAACTTTTATTTTAACTTAGTTACCTAACTTAAAAGTAATTTTAAGTCGATAGGCTCCCACTAATAATTTATTTGTTAACTTAATTTTTAATTTAAATGTATTTATTCAACACAATTATTCTAATAGCTGTAAAATATGTTAGCCCATAATATTGGGGATAAAATGGTTAACTTAACTATAAGTTTCAAAATATCATTAAATATCCCAGTACAAGGAATATATTTTGTAGATGGTGTTAACTTTTAAGATAATTTTATTAAAAACATAGGTAGGTAGAGCAATAATGTACATTACTATATTAGCACGTTATTCAACTAGAACATTGCTCTAATTATGTACGATTTATGAGTAACAAAAACGCAACATTAAATTAATTTAATTAGCTTAATCAAATTATAATATATACATTATACATACCTATATATATATATTTATTTTTTTTTGATAAGAAATAAAAAACAGTCTCATTATATTATTATAAATATAATTCGTTTATAATGTACTATAAAATAGAAATATGTACATATTGTATATAGTATTAGAATATAAAATTATAAACATAATATTATTATGTCTATATTATGTAATTATTTAGCTATGATACAGTTACATTTACTTAAATATTTTAGTAAAATTATTAATATACAAATATCCCAATTAGAAAAATCATATTATACCTAAATTATATTTAGTTACCTAATTCAATCGATTAAAAATAATTAACTATTTAATATAATTAGTAATTTAGTGATGAATAATAATTATTAATTATTATATTATTAGTTATTAGTAATAATGTATTACCTATACCTAAATACAAGTACCTATTTTAGATTACATACCTACATGGCTATAAATTATATTTAAATACATCTATAATAAAAATAATTCAATACTGTTTTAGCATTAAATCATTTTTACATTTCCGTAATTTTTTTTTTTGCACTGTATCAATTTATTCACATGAGGGCCAAAACTTGTATGCTGTGGTTCAAAAACTTCTATTTGATTTTCTCTTGTCTCTGGTTTCGCTAAAAATGCCATTAGAATATATATTATAAAATATATCAGACTATAGGGTATTTTAATATTTTCTTAGGTATAGTTTATTAAAAATAATTATGGTAAAAATAGTAATAATAAATAATAAATAAGAATATAAGATGTTGATATCACAAGGTATTTTTCCAATTTTTGGATCAAAAATAATTTTTAATTTCGCTCGAATTTCATCACGGCCACTGACCACTTATACCTAGGTATTACCTACATAAAATGTCTAATGGGATAAACAGAAGATATTAATTGTCTTTCTAGTGGTAATTTGGAGGCTATGTTAGAGCTTTCATATAAGAGCTCTCAGCAGTCTGGCACACAGGATTTCATGTTCATTCCTGTGTGATAAACTCTCATGACCTATCTATCATTTTATTATCTATGCCTTCACCCTGCAGATGCAATAAATGTCAAGGCAATCAAACCACACAATACATAATCTGAGAATGCTCCGAGTATTAAGCTATACGAGTTGATCTAACATTCAAACCACACAGATTAATGAACTACTGAAGAATCATACCGTTATCCGCTCCACTCTCAATATCCCAACCCTGGCATCTCGCCGTAAACACGCAGATCTCATGTTCATGGTTCATCACATCTCTACTCAGTACCATCGACTCCCCCGATTTACTATTCACTGTTTCATTTCGCGTTCCCTCCTACTCTACTAGACATTATTCTCTTTTCTCTATCCCTACTCATCTCACCTCGTATGGTCACAACCAGCCTCTCCACAGAATGTTATACCTATTAAACCAACCTTAGTCCTACCACTTACTTTTTATCTGTTATCTATATATAATTGTATTAATTACTTTCTACTTATGTAATTTATCTACTTTACTTTATTTTTGTTAACTAAATGCTTTTCGGGGCGTATAATCATCAAATAAAATAAGTTCTAAAACCCTATTTTATCTATTTATTTAATTGAATATGTAGTGTTATATATATTGTAAATTTTTAAATAGTAGAGAAATGTTTGTTGCATACAATTTGGCTTATAATCTAAGCAAATGTAGGGTAGTTTGTTAAAAAGACGAATCGAAAACTGTGTAAGAAATTAAATTTTTCGATAGTAATATTTGTATTTGCAAAGCTTTAAACTGTATATCAGGAAACTAAAAATTGTTATTGAAAATATTTTTATTTATTTAAATTTTATACAGCAATTAGACTCCAACATAAAAAAAAATTAAATTTACTTTTACATTTTATTTATTTTAACATTTGTTTGAAAAAAAATAATTCATATTATTTAGGTAAATCAATAATATAGACTAGCCTAGGGATTATCCACTAAGGGATTAACCACTAATTTATATGGGGTCTGTCAATAAGTCTTAAAACTTAACTGCAAATTTCCCGCGATCCGAAACACATTTAATAAGTTTTTTCACACATTAACAATATTAATACTCATACTGATAATGATGTATCGGTCAACTTCTCAGAATTATTTTTTTAAACATATAATTTTTTCAAAAATATCGGAAAATATTTTTATTCATCATTTTATTATAAAAATGTAAAAAACTATATTACCTATTACTATATCCGACCATAAGGGTCTGTAAGAAATGAGTCCGCGATCCGCCAGTATGTGTAAGTTTGAAGAATGATAAAATAGGAAATATTTAATATCTAGTCTTTTATTAAAAGGTGGATATATATATTTTAAATATTCATGGAGATGTTGGGAGATTTAAAAAGGGACAACAGATTTGGGAGCGTTGTGGTGACAATTTAGCTGTTGGAGATAATAAGTACGAGGAATGCTGTCACTAATCACAGGGATTATGTGGAATATCCAGAGAAGGGAGTTATTCAATGATAGCTTGAATAAAGAGTGAGAGAGGTTCAAGAAATCGAAGTTGGGAAAAGAAGATTATATATTTTCTAGGAAGATTAAGGTTATGGAAATATCAAATGGTAAAATGAGGTCATAACAATGGAAATTCCCAATTATTTAGTATTTATTTCTCAAATCCCGAGTATAGCAATGTAGTCAGACTACGGGAATTTAGTGGTCTAAATTGCTACTACAATAACAGTTATCTAATTTTATAAATTTTTCAAGTTTTCAAGTATATGTAATTACCATATAGTAATACTACTAGGTATATAGTATACTATAGTAAATAAAAGTATAGGTTAGAAAAGGGGGAATTGAAATCTTAGATATAAATATAGATATATAAAAATATTTACCTATGATCGAGGGAGTCATTTGACATTTCAACAGTTTATAGGGAGACCTGGTTTTGTTGTAACACAGGGTAAGCTGTAACATGGGTATAAATTATTTGTAGATAGCTTCTATTTAATAATTCTAATAGAAGTCGTGAGATACGTGAATATAAAGATTATCATATAGGTTTTGTTGTTATCAGAATCATGTCATCATTCTTAACGTGATTAAAATCGTAATTCATAAAATTAATTTGATCACTGAAAATATTTTGTCACCTATTTAACTATCATAGTTTTTTAAAACTTAATAATAAATTTCTATCATACTCAAATCCAAACTTTATAGAGGTTTGATTGCTAAAACAGTCATTAGTGTAATAATTAATAAAACAATCTATGCTTTTGGGGCGGCGTCATTAATTGTTTTATTTTAGTCATTGTTATCTTTTTGTAAAATATTATATTGACAATAAACTATTATTATTATTATTATTATTATAATTACACTACTTTTTTTAATTACAATAAATATTTTTAAATATATGTTGGGGTACAATGTAACAAACTGTTAGGAAGTATTTGTAAAATATTTTTTATCATAGTATCTATTTTTATATCAATTCTAATGTAGACGAGTACATGACTCACAGAACTGTTTTATTTTTAAATTTTTTACTTGGTTTTTTAAATATACAAAAATTAAACAATGTATTTGTGCGACCTACAACTTACCTCAGGACTGAGTTAAAATGTAACAACAAAAAAAATCATAATATTAATTGTTATTACTGTACGAGCCTACCAAAATGAGTAATAAAAAACTAGAATTATTTATTTATTGGTAGGTATAAGAAAAAACCGTTGGTGAAAATTATTTAATATGATACTCGCATAAAAAGTGTTACAACTGTACCCGGTTCCCTCCTAATTTTTCTAAAAATATTGATAACTACCAAAAACTTATATTTCAACCTGTAGAGGTACACTAACAAAACACCATCGATATATTGTATACACAAGCCGTATATATTTAGGTGCATAATTAAACAATTTGGTCCTGACTAATTGGTCGTCTATAGTCTATACCATAATAAAGGAGGCGCCGAGCCGCCAAACCCCAAGCGGCGCCATATCATCTGAACTTATATACCTACATAATTTACTTGTAATACCTTATCCGCGGTAAGTACATGTAACGTTATATACCTATGAATTGCGTACACGCGTTTAATCCGCGCCGCGTCTAAGCATGACCGTTATAAGGGCATATATATTATGTATGTGTATATCTACTATATAATCTATATACCTTTAATATAATACGCTGTATATAGCTACTATAAATGCGTTTATATTATAAACGGAACAACGTTTACCTATTCACCGCGATCGTCCGCTTCGATAGTGGACGATACACCTTAAATTGTTATACATATTGTGTAGACGAAAAAAAAACCGACAAAAAGGGTTTGTTTCTGTAACACGCGCGCGGTATACCTAGGTATATAGAGTATTAAGGTAGGACGATACTATCGCATACTACGCATTATGCTCGTCCATTTTTGACGTGTTATGTTTATAAGATATCTACACAGACAGGTATGATGCTTGGCTATTATCGTTCACCGCCTTTTTGTGTTATATTCGCTTATTGACGTATACCTATATAAATATTATGTATGTATATAATATGCACATTCAGGTTTTATCGGCACTCATGACACAGTGTATATAATGATAAAAAAAATAATACACTATAATATAATATTCGTCAGTCGTCTGCGGATAAAGCTATAAAGGGTGGAGGTCGAGTGGGTAACCTTGCTCCGGGCTCGGTTAGTATTAGAGTATCTAGACATTTTTTTCAAAAAACCAAAAATTATACAAACTTCCAAACAACATACGAGAAAAAAAATGAAAAAAATGAAAAAAATATTATAAGGTTTAGGTTTGTTCATTACTTGCAGATTACAGTCAGTTGTACACTTATACCTAATATCTAAATGATGTATTGTGTTGAATGTCTTGTACCTAACTCTATATAATATTATGCTATGTCTTAATCGTAATATTAAGTATTATTAATTTACTTTACTTACTATAACCATGGCAGTGCAGGGTTACACTATTTCAACTTTTATTATTATACATATTATTATTGGCTTATGCAAAAGTATTGCCAAGTATAATATTTTCATACCAGAATTACTGGACGAAAAATATTTTCAAATGTTGATTTTTATGTAAGTACTTATATTATAGTATGAACTAAGGGTATTACATGGGCACATTGCTACTGTATTCTTTGTTAATGCATGTGATTTTCACCAAAAATATTTTTTTTTGTATTTAGTTTTAAGTATATTTATCACATAATATTTTTAATTATTTTTTTCTTTATTGGTTTTATATTTTTTTAAAGCATTTAAAATTAAAATATTCATAATTAAATACGGGATGGTACTCTAAAAATCTCGATTAACCTTACGTATTACAACTTATTATTTATAAGTATCTCAAATATAAAAAATAGATGTTTATCATCAAGCACTTAGTAATCCGTATAGGTACCCACTATGTTTATTATTTTTGTATTTACCAACTATAATATGTATTCGATCAAGCCCAGTAGATCGACCTAGGTTATGTAGGAACCCCAAGTCCCCATCACAGTTGTCAGCCAGTCTTATACTATAATGACCAATAACAAATTTAAACTATCAACTCTTTTAATTTGTATGCTGCAGCTGTCTCCTTAATTTATATATGTAAGTAAACGAGTGTGTGTGTAATGAACAAATAATAAACGGAATACTACAGACATCGTATTATCGTTTAATCATTACAATTATAAACAATAATATAATCCATCATATGGTTATGGTATAATCGCGCAAGACTGCTATGCCTCTGGTTAGTTATCAACCAGATCATTAATCCCTCCCCTTATCATTAATCCAGACTTGACCGTGGTTAGTAAAGTCGATGACGTCTGGTATCTGCTGCAGTTGTCACAATATACGATGTTTTCACCACCACTTTTGGACATTTTTCTTGGCGTAAATCGTCTCCGGTCTCTCGATATGGCCATCTATTCAAATACGTGCCAGTTTATTATAGTGATTAGCGATTTAAGGTAAAGTGCATATGGTACCTATGTCATTCTTAATTATAAAATATATATAAAACAATATTTACTGGCCATCTGATGCATATTGTGTGCGTATATAAGAGCTGGGGTGGAATCAAAAACATGGATCGAGTGAAAAAACGACTGCGGCAGCGGCGGCGGCCAACGCGCATTTCCCCTGGCCTTCGTGTTCAGCGTTTCCGTTATGCTATTATTGTTTTCTTTCCAGCGGCTAACACACACCCACAAATAAATATATATATAAGTAGTGTAGAATATAGGCAAAACGTCTGTTTTCCACATCTGCAATTTCACTTGTGCTCATTTTCGTGAATATAACTGCACCCCAACCGCAACACGTCATATGTAGTCTAAACTCGAATTCATGTGTGTGTGTGTGTGTGTGTATCTGTGTCAAAGTCAACAATCAAGTTATTTAAAGGCGATGTTAGTGCTCTCATTTGTGGCTTTTTTTTTTTAGGGAATTTTGATCTACGTAAAGCGTGGTTATAGAAAGCTATTTTAGAAGGTCTTAAAAATGGTTTCTTAATAGTCTTAATAATTTTAATTATAACTTTCTGGTTTTTTATTTTTATTTTTAACTGTATAAGACGAGTGTATAACGATAAAACAACTATCTGTTTATTCAATCAACTACCTACATATTCAATTTGTTTTAGTTTTATGAAAATATCAACCCATCTCAACATATTATATTTTATATAAATATATTTCCAACTGATATTCTGTGTTGATAGGAATTATTAATCAACACCATAGTCATATTTTAATTTACAATATTATAGAAAAATCAGATTGTAATACATCACGTTCCATGTCTGTGGTAGATAACAAGTTAGTATATCGTCGGAATTGAGTCAAAAAGTACACGACCATGACGGTGCGGTGCAATAATAGATTTATCGGAGAACGTGAGTCGTTTTTCCGATGTTCAACGTTGCAGCCTCTCTGACTCCCCCCCCCCCATCTCCCTATTTAATGATGTGTATGTACATGGTTTTATCATTTACCTACATGGCTACATCATGGCTACTCACGTGTACGCTGAATCTCCAATATTTGGCAGACAGATAGGCGCATAGTTTACACCCGTGGTTGTATCTTCTCTTCCTTAAACTTATCTGCAGTGTACCTATATCATTATTATTGTCTCCTTATCACCTTAACATAAACCTCTTCAATCCGTTACTTGTGACGATTCAGTGACAACCAAATATTTTGACACTTCCTTCTCTTATGGGTTTCTGTCAACTAACTTGTAATGACTTCATTATTTATGTAAAAAAGTTGTTTCAATAACACACATTCATTTACTGAAAAAAGACCATTAATTGATAATCGCAAATGAAATGACTAACGTCTCATTGCGCAATAAAAACTCGGCATTATTACAAGACCACCTGAAATTCGAGAAATTTAAAAATTTTTCTGCTACGATATGGCGACGTCTACACATTCGCTATAGACGAAAACTCAACATCAATCTCACCGCGACCTTATTATATATAATATAATTTAATACCTGAAAGATTGTCACTGCACGATGTGGACTAAAAACGTAACTAGAATAAAACCCGAGTACATTGATTATTTTTTACACACGCAAACTTGTTCAACTATAATCATGTACTGCAAATGCAATACGTATATTATATTATCCGACAACCTACAACTATATATTATACATACAAAAGATATTAAGGAATTTAATGAGCTCAATAACGAGTCGGTTTTCAGGTAAAACATTTTCAACGTAGATACGCAAACGGGTTTTGACAAGTCGTACGATGCAGTTGTGTAGCCCTGCAGTGTCGTAATATTTTTTCTTTTGATCAATAATAAACATATAATTATTACCATCACCGCCGTTTTTGCAATATACACGCCGTAATATAATAATATTATTAGTTATATTGTATACTCTGGACAATGTTGTACGGCCAATCAGCCTTTTATCCGTATTCGATCGATGTGTGTGGTGATATAATGTATGGTGCCTGTCGACTACAGTATAATTTAATTATAATTCAAAAAGCTGATAATGCCGTGGCTATTGGAAAATGCCAAATATATTTTTACAACAACGCGCAGGGACTATAATATTATTGTATACGGTGGACCCACATTATGCGATCGACGGTCTAGGGGTGGACGTTATTAAAGTCCGGTCGACAGTTTTTTTGTTGTTGCATATATTCAATATTATTCGTATTATGTGGGTCACAAGTTGAAATTGTATACAATGCTATTGCCAAATATGTGTAGCTTTATTATCTCCGTGTACAAACCGAAACACTAAAATATAATACAAGAATAATAATATTCTGAAATAATTGCATACGCGGCGTGCGTTATATGTGTTACGGTCAAGGTGGACGATTTAGACAATGAGTACCTACCTACGTCATAATAATATATCATAAATCATAATAATATACAACATACCGTATCGTTTTTCAGTAGATCACTCGTATAGTTGTGTGCTCGTGTCGTGTTGACTTTGGACTAATATAATATAATCTATACACGTGCGGATTTGATGAATAATAGACGAAATAACTATAAATTATACTATTTTATTTCATACGACGTAATATGACGTGTAAACATGTCTATTATTATAGAATTGCATGCATAAAGTAACGAGCGAAATATAATTAATATAAAACATGAAACCGTATATAGGTAAAACTGTTTGAAATAATTTGAAACAGCCCAACTTCTATACCTAATTTACAATGACGGTTTATTATTAACTGCAAGCAAGAATTACATTTACAGGTGATTTAAATTATGTTTAAATAATAATTATACTTTGTATATTAGTATATTTACTACTGTAACCAGTGGCGTATTTTCAATAATTTTTTTTTTTTTTTGGGGGGGGGAGGTCTTAAAATTTTAAAAAGTCATATAATAAAGCTTATTTGTTTCATCTTACTTTGAAACATGGAATAACAAGAGATATAATGAATACAAACAATATAATTTTAAAACTGAAAAAATGTCACAATTTTAATAAAATTAATTTTAGGATAATTATATCAATTAGAATATCAGTTGATTTGTCAAATAAAATAATAAAATAATTTAAATACAATGTCATCTTTAACTTTACATGTTTCTTCATTTTAAATTTTAAATTGAAAAAGGTAAACGTGTTTTCTTTTTCGCCAGTTCTTCAATTACCTTTGTTGTGTAATTTTATCTTTTGAATTTATAGATAACATAGCTAACCAGTTTGGTCTTCCCTAAAATAAAAAAAAATATATAGATAATTATTATACTGTTATCTAATTATTTATACTCACACTTTATAAATAAATAAATAGGTACCTCTGAAATAGAATTTCTAAGATAAACTTTTATCCTCTTCAAGTTTGAAAAAGTTCTCTCATTTGATGAAGAAGAGACCGAAAGTGTAGCCAAAATTTGGAGAAGTTTACCAACGAGCCTAATGACTGATTGTTAATCCCTCCAGAGTATTTGGAAGAAGCTATGCAAAATTTATAGTACGCTCCGTTGTCAACAGCAGAATATACTAACCAAGAATAGCTAGAAAATCATTTAAATTCAAATTTTAAAAATCTTGGTGTTTTTTCTTTTCCAACAATAACTGCTTTTGTAGGAAAAGAAAAATTTTCATCGGGTATCCAGATTTTATTTAATACTTCTTGTATTTCATTTTGTGTTAAAACTTTTTTTATATAATTAAAAATATCACGGGTACTATAATTGACCGAAGAAGTAGGTACTATGTTCAACAGATTCATGAACCAACGAATCAGTATTATTTAACGAATTTTCAATATTTTCTTGGGGAGTTGAAATTGACGTAGATAAGGGAGATTTAAAAAATTACTGTAGATTTAATTGTTTTTTGGAAGACATTTTTTGAAATAGTGAGATAGTCAAATAATTCTTATGGAGTCAATTTTAAATAATTTAAAATTATAATAAAATTTTTTGTAAATAAACACATAAAAACATACAGTTAAGTACACAAGTATCCAGATACAGACTACAGTATAAATATTAAAATAAAATAGTATACCTAATATTATAACTTGATTTATGTATATCAAACTTAAATACGCCACCGACTGTAACTTGCTAATAATAGTAATAAAAATATTACCTAATATTATAATATTACATCGTTTCTTCTGTAAAACTCTTGTTTTCTGAAGATCTCTTGAAGGTAGATATAATAATATACACTAATACGTACTAAATACTAATTTTACAATATACAGTGTTAATTATAGTAAAATATCCATTTGTGGAGGCGCATTCATAAAATATACAGTATAATAGTCGTTTATATGATGAAATATTCTGTGGTACCAAATAATTTATAAAATATTTAATTATTATAATGAACAACACTCATAAAATAATATCATTATTATTGCAATGCTATTACTCGTCACAACCAGTATCGGTATATTAATGTGTTATACTGAGTAAGGAGATGCTATGTGAGAATAAGATAACATATAACATTTTGAAAATTAACAAAATTTGTGTCATATTATATCATATCTATTTATTACCTAGTAATCGATGTAGGTGCAAATAAACTAGGTACTTACACATGTTTTTTCATTCGTGTTTATAGCTCTTTCTTTGTATTAGAAGACATTATTATACTCGTATAATATATTGTCTTCATCCTACAAACGTACTAACGTGCAGCATAAGTACCTATCAAATTTTATCGTCGTCCATTTCAATATAAGAGTGAATTGACATATTATTATCCAATTTAAATGAAATAAACTTAAATAGTAACTGGTCGTATTTTATTGATATTTTAATTTGGAAGTGAGTTTTAATGTTTATAATTATGTAGGTACATTTTTAAATTATAAAATTATCATAACTCGCTGTAATACTTAACATACCTATACCTACTAGTTATAACTTATAACTAATTTTAAAATTAAAATATCATTAAAAGTCCAATAGATGCACTAGGTAATATTGTAACCTTTAAATTTGATAATAGGTCAATCACGATATTTAAACTAGCAACACAAAATATTTTCTACTAAACGTAAATTTGCTATGTTGTACATTTGTATGAGGGAGACAATAAATTTGGGTGACGAGTGTATACCACCATCTTAATAAATTAATATTAATAACAAATGTAATTTTCATTTTGTACATATATTTTATTGCAGGCGAGTGTATAATTATATACTATTATAGTGTTATACTCAACATATAAACCATTATTGCCTACATGTTACCCACCACCGACAGCGGAAACGCGTACCTATATAGGGTCATGTATCATAATATATAAATTATATTCATATGCATTGTTCACGTAGGTACCCATAGGTGCATTATAAATTATAATTTACTCTTTATATAGTCTTTATTGCAGCGCCACACATCAGTGCAATATTCTGTAGAGTGAAATGAAAAGTGATATTTTATTTTTATATTATGTTTCAACCATTAGGTTTACACAAGAAATTAATTAGTACCAAATTAAGTGCGTTGTTCAAACCTTATAAGGTATTACAATTTTAAACCAGTACCTATAGGTGACAAGTCTGCGACATTTATAACGGATTTTGATTAGCTATCGTTATCCAATGTAAAGTTGATAATATTAGTGGATAACAGTACATTTTTTTTTATTTAAATCTGTAATACTGATACAGTAATACTAATCGATGTTGGAATATTCGTTACTATAGTTATATGGAGGATAGTACAAGAAAAAGCGTGTTGGGTAGTAAATTATGACTCAGCCCAGTGGAGTATATATAGGAATTATTTTCACCATCATGCGCCAATTAAATTTTAAGGGGCTGGGGTTATAATTATGACATCAGACATATATACATAAATTATGACATGTTTTAACTGAACCAACAATTGTACTATGGGCCATGGCAACAAGTGCCCCTCCCATATACGCCACTGCGACTCAACCATACCTTGGTGTATTATATATTATTACATAGAGTGGCAACAATCTAAGACCTGAAATCATAGTTGGATGGTTAGTTGGGAATAAAGTGGACAATTTATTTGATAAGTAAACGTTTATGGCAAAATGAGATTAGACCATTACAGATCCCCTACTTTAAGGCTGTAGTGATTTTTAGTTTTGACAGTTAAATATAATATATATGTACTCCGCGCTGCACTTTAAAATTATCAAAATATGTTAAAAGGTTTATACCACATTTTTGTGCCACGACAATACATTTTCTCTAGTGACCTTCTGACCACAGTCGAGAATTGAGATAAGATACAAATTTTATAATTTTTTTTTTCTAAAACTTGACATTTAAATATCCAATAATTGATTACTATTCTAATACTTCGAATATGACAAACGCGATCAGTTTGACCTTCTATAGTCATTACCCATTAGTCATAAATATGATAAGTTATTGATAATGTATTGTTGTAGTGAAATAAGTTATTGCCAACGCAAAATAAGACCACAAATATGAATAAAAGTCAAACTAAAAAATATTTATTTTACAAAAAAGAAAAGAGTTATATGCAATTGTTAAAAATGCCAACATACGAGTACCTATAGCTAATTTATTATAAATAAATAATAATAAATAATTAATACTCAATGATCACCTATATCTTCTGTTTATTTATATAGGTAGACAATACAGTTATTTAATGTATATACCCGATAGGCAATAATATAATTATAAATTAATAATAGTGTACAAGTACAACCTATAGGTACCTAGGTAATTAATCAATAATTATCAATATATTCCACAATACCTCTAATAATTAATAATATTGTTATATATATATATATATGGTAAAATTATTATTTATTTCTTAGGAGTTTATTGTGCGTTTGACATAAGTTGTTGTTATCTATCTCAGTGTCATGGACATATTATTTAATTTCACCATGTTAATAAGAGTGTGAAATAAGTATTGTTATAATATTGCACATCACCACTATGATATAGATATACTTTGCAGTTTTTTAGATATATATTATTGTTATAAATTATAATAATTATTATTACACACTAATGTAATGCCTATGGATACAAAATGATAAAATTGGCATTACGTGATTTTAGTACAATATATAATATATACCTTATAAAAATATATTAAATATCTATTTGGAAACATCGGGTGTTGCGATGGAGTAGACTGTGGACATAACGACATATTATAACGATTATCTATCATCGTCAATTATTTGTTTATCACAAATTATAAGCATTACTGCCAGTACCCCCCTAGAATTTTCCAACTCCTCGTCAAGGGTGGATACAGAGGTACTAAACAGGAGAGAGAATTACCCCTATTGCCCCTCACCAGTATCTACCCTTGCTTCCCAGTCAGCCAATGCGTTCCCAATAATGGTTGCGTACCTACCAAGTAACTATTCGTATGCAAATATGTGATATTTCTTAATCAATAATATATTAATTTTTATATAGGTACCTTGGTACCTACATATTATTGTATAATTGTATGGTCGTACGAATGGTCCAAATTTAAAATTATACATTTTATATTGCTTATAAAATATATCACTAGTCGTCGTTCACGGGAATAAACCTCCTATGTGCCAAATTTGTGATTTTGAGGTTTTGGTATCCATGAATTCAGAAAAAAATTTGCTATATATTGATAAAATCTCCTATGTGCTATCTGCATCCTAAAATTAATGAAAAATAATAAATAAATTCTCCTATGTGTTACCAAATATAAATCGTTTATGAAATAACTCCTGTGTGATTTCTTTATTTAAAACGTTTTTCGCGTTTCCTGAAAACTAAGCTTTTTTCACATAGGAAGTTAATTCCCGTGAACGACGTCGTGTTTATTTCCTCCATTCTGGAATATTTTATACTATATACTTATGTCTACATAGCACGTTAAAATATTAAAAATATTAAATAAATATATTATATATGCCGCCGATCTGTATTATTATTTATTGTATAGAATAATAATTAAACACAACATTTTCTACCGGTTGTCTGCACAGAGAGGTTCAAGGTGTGTGTGTGTGTGTGTGTGTGTTGAAGTGTGATGGTATATACACATATAGATATATTTATATATAACATAGTGCGTGCAAGTCTGAATACGGAAATACGTAACAAAAAACGTATTTGAAAACAAAATTATACGTCGTTCGAAAATCGTATATTTTTTTTCCATTTTGGTCACGCCCTTTTACCCTGAAAAAAAAACACACTCGCACAAAGACGTCGGTATTATTCATTGTCATACACTGCAGTAACAGCAGATATATAGGAAACATAAGGAAACCGAAGCAATAGCACGAGAAGCGAATATTTACATACATATAGGTATACACACACACATATAAATTAAATATAATATAACCAGATCTGCACACAATCGTGTACTATATTATATACCTGCCAGCTATATTATAATATAATATATTCGCACGCCGTCAATAGTTGTTACACGTGTATTTGCAGTGCATTATACACATAATAATAAACATACACCTATATAATATAATAATATAATAAACTATGACGTACGAGCATGGCGTATTTTCGTGTCTCATAGGACATTACTTATTTAGTATAGGTATGTGCGCAGAAGTACGACATTATAAATACTTAAGCCTAGTCCAATCTCGTATTAACAAAATATACATACTAATATGTAGATATATATTATATTATATAAACCAAAATATGTTATAATATAATAAAATATTATCGTTTAATATATAGGACGTATACATCGGTTTATTATTGGTAAATATATGCAGACATCAATGAGATAGGTATTTGTATTACTATTATTTACCTACTTTTTGCAATATATTCAGTTGATTCAGATATTCTGAAAGAGAAAAAGTATCCATGTTACACATTTTTTTCCAAACATTATCTATCCGAAAGAAATATGTATCTTAGTCGCGGTTTATACTTTATTTTATTAAAAATATAATATACCTATTGTCCTGCATCAACTTTTGGTACCTAGGTATAATATATTAAACAATATTAACATTTAGTTTTTTTTTTGTTTGTGTGAAGATTGAGTGCTAGCAAAATAGGTAATTACAATTATTTTGACACTGACTGATATTATGTGAATACATTTTGAATAAGTTAAGCTTTTAATTAAAATATGTTATACCTATATACCTATATACCTATAGCTTATATAAACTATAATAATAGTATATAGATGCCTATACTAAGTAGTGAGTACATACTCCATAATATATCTAATTGATATTATATAGAATGTACACAATATTTAAATAATAATCATTTAAAATTATTGTACCTAGGTACCTATAATATGACGAAATTATTGTTGGCGTCTTCATTTAAGTCGCCGTCAACACAAAGATAACTATTATTATTTATATCCATGATGAATTTATAACAATATTGAATATACACAAGTAAAATTCACTTTTAATAAATTCTTAATTGGGTAAATGATATACAAATGTTTAATAAATTTGTTTAGGAATATTAAAAAAGAAATTTTTCTGTGAATTTTTGTGCATGCAACCTACAGTGCTATTTTTCTTTTAAACCACCGTGCTTTTCCACAATTAACTTCTTCCAAATAAAGATAAAGCTATTTTCCTTTCATTTTCTACTGCTGTACAAGCTGTATAAACAATATGCGTACCTATTATTCGTATCAAAATTTACGGGTAATTGGTATACGTATCAAAATATACCTAATTAATATACACATCATTATACGAAAAGACAAAATCTATTTAAATTATACTGTCAACGCACTGTAAACCATCAGGATTGTCTTAAATAGCAATAATGATTGATTACGCATGCGCCCTGCAGTCTAATCAATAATCATCTATAATATGATTTACCTATACAATATAATAGGTATATGTATGCACAACGATTTAAACGAGACTATATAATTCGCCTTCTGCTTGATAATGATTTAGCGGTATATCACTAACGTGATTACGATCATTACATAGCACGCGTTCTATATTATTTAGTTTAAGTATATACCACTGCAGCAGAAACCTAAACATATAAAATGCGTGTATGTGTGTGTGTGTGTGTGTGTATTGTATACGTTTTAATTTTCGACAATTTACTATCTGTGTATATAATCTGTTTTCTTTCTGCCGCTGCTTCTCTTTTTAGAACTATAACCGCGAATAATATGGGTGCGTAACAATAACATTCAAATAGCATCATTATAATATAAGGTTAGGTATAGTTAGGAATTAATGTTATTTTCCTGAGATTATAATGTATTAAACATCTAAACTGGTCGCGAAAATAATGATTATTTTACGTGAGGTGACTAATTTATTTATAGAGCATGATTCACCAAACATGCTCATCACCATTTTTTTCCTTTAATAATGAATTTTTTGAAATTCTGATTTTTAGAATTTATAAATATACTCAAAGACCATATTTTTGAATCAATGAATTTTTTTGTACTACTTGAGGAGTTTCTTGTGGCGATACAAACTTCTGTTTTTCAAATGAGATCCCCCTTTTTTACTCTAAATTATTTAGTAGACCATTTTTTTGAAAATGTTGATGTACTTAATTCAAAATTTGAATGTATACCTACATAGTTTCTTAGTTGTTAAAATGTTTGTACTAAAGATAATAGTCCTTAAAAATAGTTTTACATGAATATAAAATAGAATCTAGTATTTATTAGATGCACTTGGGCGACTTTTACAAATTATTAATATTGATAGATTAATATTAATGACTACAATTTATTTTAAGACTCCATAGTCCATAAGCCCATTACCATGGATTTATATCCTTAGAACACGAAGTTAAATAACTCAAATACAACTAGTTTGAATTATTATTTTGATTCTTCTGTATAATTTATATTCAAATAGGGGTGTTCTCATTTGAAAACAGAAATTATTAACTCCATAGGACGCTTTTTAAGTAGTATAAAAAAATCTCAAGAATTTGAAAATATAGTCTTAAAGACTAAAGTACCTACCTATATTTAAAAATTCAAAAAAATCATATTTTGAATAACTGCATTATTGAAGAAAGAAAGGGGGCTGAGCATGCTTGGTGAACCACCCTGTATATAAGCACTAGAAGGTGATTCTTGTGTCACCCAAAGCAGTAATTTTCTCAGGGAAAAATGAACAGAGAAACTTTTTTGAATAAGTATTTTCGAAAACATCGCGGTTTTAACGAATCTTAAGTTTTAATAATAGTTTAAAATACTACAATTTTCTAAATGCTAAGCATTAGATACCTGGTATTTTGTTTTAATATTTTACAGTTCAAATAACAGAGAAAATTAATGTTTTGTGATAAAAAATATCATGTTTTTTTATAATATATACTTTATATGCTTATTCTAAATATACTTACTATAAATATAAGTGTAAGTACCTAGTATATTCATAATTCAAATAAAATTCAATTAATTTACTAGAACTGTCTCTGCCTTACTGGTATTCCTCTCTATAAGTGCGATTTATCCTTAACTCTATGTTTAATTTAGATAGATAAATTATGCAAAATATCTAATTAATATCCGCACCTGCGCGTTTTTTTGCATGCTCTGTAAGACCCATAATAGTCTCTGTTTTTGAGACACATCCTTAGCTATTACCGGAGTTATATATTATTATGTTCATTATATACCAGCCAACATTGTGTACGAGTGACAAGTTTATAATTTCTAGGTACCTAATATTAATAACCACCTACGATTCGATTTCACCATTTTGTGGAAATGCTGGTACCTACTATCTTCATATATATATCGCTGCATTACCTATATCTAACAGTGCGCGTGATAATCCGTATCAAAAGTATTCACATCAAAGTCCTCCAACAGCCGACGTCGATGTATATAATATATACATATACCAGCTATAAGTAGGTACCTATATATCCCGTGTGCGATATATAAATGCGTATAATATATCTAAACTTACTTATCTAATATATAATATATAATCTATTTAAATCTGTTATGATACGGCACGGATATATCCGAACGTATGTAATAATAATAATAATATTGTGTATGTTATATACGCGTGTGTATATGTTATTATTATTACTATTATGTATACATTATAGGACGTCGGCCATTTTGTCCGGATTGCCCACCGACGGCGCCACCCGGTCACCCCCCCACTCGCCGATCATCGTCCCCCTCGACCACGGCCGACCTATCTCTCCACCGCGACGTCGTGTATAATATAATAATACATACCTATACCTATGCATATGATGGTACGCACGCGCGCACGGCCGCATGAATAATTATAAATATATAATATTATACAGGTACCTGGTATATTCCAATTATATATTATGTACCTGGGCCCGCGTGGAAACTGATAATTAACGCGGCCAACAGGTTGCGCTGAGTATATTATAATATAACGCGGCACGCCACACGGAGAAACGCGTTTTTCGTAATACAATAATAATAATAAAAAACGTTATTCACGTGGTAGAAAATGTATAATGTGTATTCCTACGCATCACCGAACTGTTTAAAAATCAAATTCTAACAAAAAAATAACATTGGTAGGTATTATATTGTGATAGGTAATATTTCTCTATTTTCTCTTTTTTTTCTCTTTTTCTCCTTCTACTGTCACATTATTTTCACATACAAATTTGAAGCAATGACAATACATTCAAAATCAACCGATTGACAAAGAAACGAACATATTTTTAATTATACATTTTTCAAATTCAACATAATAGTATCTACCTATAAATAATAAAATGTATACTATTAATGACATAAATAGTTTCAAAAAATAGTCATACATCAATAATTAGTTTAATTTTTAATAATATTTTTATTATTATTTTAGTATATTAAAATGAAGCAAGGTCACAGACGGTGAGGACTGAAATAAATCCTTCCACGGCGGTGAGTTGACGAATAGTATTGAGGCGAACACCATAGATGAGAATCGTGTGCAATATTGATGCGTTGCACGCGTTAAAAGTTTTGTTCTCCACGCAATAGGATCTACATCTATTAGTTATCACGATTTTTCGTGTTTTTAAACATTTCAATTATGATTCTAAGCGATCTTTATGTAATAAAAAGTAAAAACCGTGATATCAAAAAGTACTAGAAATAGTATAAAAAATTCGTAAAATGGAACTATAGTTAAGTCATTATGAAGAATTTACTGAATATTAAAAATTAATATAATTTTTTTTTTGTTATTTTACAATTTGTTTATTTATTTGTAATTAATCAATACCTATTTATTGATATTATACCTATTATACTAAATTGTTAAACATTAAAGTTTTTATAATAATGTTGTTTATTATTTTTAACAATCGAACCAAGTGAATTTTAAATTGTTTTAGATTTCCACTAGTTTATTAATATAAAATATACATTTGTTATCTACTTGGGTATATAATATAATATGTCGTGTAACGGAAAAGAGTTTCTCCTAATTTAGGTGTTAATACCGTATAAACAGTACACATGTAACGAAACTTCACTGCGGCGAACATGTAATTGAGTGTGATCCCTCAACTCACCACAGGGTTCTGGACGAAATGTCAAATATAGTATTTATAACATATATAGGCAAGGTTTGCATATGAAAAAAAATTCTATTTTATTTTATTTACAATAAAAAAGTTACACAATTTTTGCATTTATCGTTATTTCGAATAGTGTTAATACCTATTAAATGTATTAATAATAACTAATGTGGGCCCGAATACGGAATATAATATAATCAACTTTAATGTCCGTATGCATGAAATAAATATTTTTATGAAACCAATATAACTATTAAATAAATGGATTTTAAATTATTTCGTTTTATGCTATTTTTCGTTCAATGAAATTCTATAAGTTATGTTTTGCGTTATGTTTTGTTTAATGATATTAAACAAAATGATATTCTATAAATTACAGTATTGGGGTATTTTATTATTTTTGATCATCGCTTTTCGTTATAATTACATTTACAAATGGTATTTCGTCAAATATAACGTTATCATAACATTTCCAAGCCCTGTATATAATATGATGTAATAAGGTAGGTTTGTACTCCAAATGTTATTAATTACCATGTATTACATACCTACCTATACAAACATGAGAAACTGTTTAAAAATCATCATCTGAAATCATTGATTTTTATTGTCTATTTATTTATTCGTCGTATTGAACGTACAGAGGTATAAATTACAAAAAAAAATCTCCGAAACGCTAAAAAATTTGTAATTCATGAAACGTTGTAAAAAATGTATACTATTCAATTAAATGTATGTACTAAGTAAATAAAATTCTTACCTACATAAATAAAGACCACCCAAATGTACTTAGTAGATTTTTGGCTGTCCTAAATATTCGTAAGACATCAGCAGGTATAAATATTGTTTATGAATTTTGACGATAGTTAATGTCTAGCTATAATAGTATACCATACTAAAATATTCGATAAAATGTTCTGTAAAAAAAAGCTAGGTGTCAACAAATGCTCAAAAATAAGATTAATATATTTATTTTAAAAGTATTGTCAAAGTTGGATGTAGGTTTATCGCCAGAAAGTTGAAACATATTTTTATAATATTTTAGGTAAGTACTACTACTACTACTACTACTACTACTACTACTACTACTACTACTACTACTACTACTACTACTACTACTACTACTACTACTTAAATACGCTACACGCATATATAAATGTTGTGGGGGGCTTGGTGTATACCCTGATATTACATACATTTTTGAGATACACCAACACTATTTAACTCACAAGCACAACAGAAGACACGAAAAGGGTCAAAACCTCAATTGATGGTACACGTTTGTGGAGGGTATATTTACTAATTAGTTAGTTATTACTTAATTCTATATAAATTGTAGTAGTTTCATGTAGTGGCGTATCCAGAATTTTTATTTATTTACTTATTATTATTATTATTATTTTTTTTTTTTGGGGGGGGGAGGGGGGGGGTTGAAAACTAATTGTTGACAAATATTATCTAAAAATTATTTATTAATGAAAATATTGCTATTACTTAACAGTTATAACCCAATAGGTTTTGTATGGATAGAATTTATAGGAATCATAGAACACACAGCTTTGTACTACAAAAATTCATTGTTTTTAAATTTCTTAATTACCTATGTGTTTTACTTGATAAACGCATTTATGTTATATTTATTAATTATATTTTCTTTAAAATTGGACAAACGTAGATACATAACATCACTTTTAGAGCGGAGCAAAACAATGTATTGATTTTACTGTGATGTGCGTTTGTTTTTTGTTTCTGTCTGTCAGCAATATTTTGGGTAGTAAAAATGCCCCCCCCCCCGATTTTCGAAATAAGCATATTTTCTGATAGAAAAGTGAATCTATAGTTGATACTTTTGCAGGGGTCAAATTAAAAATTCCAAGTAGTTTTAGAAAGCGTATAGAAAATCTATGTAATTTTTTGGTGTAACTCAAAAACTAATAACCGTAGGCCTTTGCAATTTTCACCAAATATTTATATTAACATTTTTGAAGTACTTTGACTATTTTTGTTTTAATATTCATCTACATATAGTTAGGTACCAACTTCCACTTATCTAATTTTTTCTTAGTTCTTTACGGACTTCGGACTCGAGTTGTCTAGAAATCAGAAGGTCTACCATTTAACAATATAACACCATTATACATGTAATTATGATATAGGTAGGTACCCTAAATATGTACAAATATATTATATAATATAAATGTGTATAAAATATAATACATAGCATATACATTATACAACATATATGTATTAAATACTCACCGCCGGCAGAAGTTGTGTTATTTCTCGCGCACCCACTGCAGATTGTAACACGATATCATATTATAATTATTATGATCCGTTTCGATTATATTATGTCACAACATCGCGTGTTTTTTTAATTTTTGTTTCTCAGTTTTATATTATGATGCGTGTAACTGCGTCGTCGTTCGTACACATAAAAAGCTATTGCCACGATTGAAATCCTTGACCGATGGGTAGTAGCAGTGGTATAAACGTATGGGTAAATGTAGGTATAATATTATATATTTTATTTTTTATCTATAGCATACTCACGAGTACACGCGAATAAAACCAAATGTAGTCGTCGTGCACAGTTAATAAACTAAAGTTTGTATATTAACCGTGGACGTCGTGCGTATTATTGCATTAATAATAAAAATACATATTGTAATATCATGGTCTTTATAATATACATAGGTGTGTAAGGCGAATATTATAGGACCTTTGAGCGTAATGCCATTTGCATCCATTATCAAGCCCGTCGCTAGGGCACAAGCAAGGCTAAAGGGCGGAAAATATCTAACAACGCGCCTGTCCATTATATTATATTATCTACGTATAATATACCTACCTATCATATTATAATATACCTATGAATGGGTATATCGTACAGTATGTGGGTAACCCGATAGATAACAATTTTAAAACAATTATATTTTATAAAACGAGTTTATATATAAATACGATCGTACATTAAACGAAAAGGATAAAAAAAAACTTGAGTTACTTGTGCCCTTTACCCTTATATTTTATGACGCCCGAAATCATACTGTAAAGACGTAAAGTGCATTTCACCGGGATTTATGCCACCACTCGTCTACAAGTACCTAGATATATAAATGAATAAATTGTTTAGATATAGGTAATCATCCACCGGTCTCTCGATAAAACTTTAAAGTACCTACATATATAGTACCTACGTATAATATATTAATACAACAATATTTGAATATTTATTGGAATCCCAGTCTTAAATAAAACAATTACCTACAACTTTTCGTCATTTTAGTTTTCAGGGTAAAATAAAAACTGTTGTGTGTAATAATCGTGAATGTCAGCGGAATTTTCTCCGGCTAACATAATATCAATATGGTACAGCAATAATATTTAACAAATCATTGATTAAAAATTATTGAAAAAAAAAGATTTTAACGGGGACAAACACGTTGAAATACCCTACACGTATGTATTGAATTTTATTTGTGGTGCGCTCAAAATGTTGGCGTTGCACGTATCATATAGGTGGTAAATATATATATATATTACACGTATATAGCGTGTCCTCGGGGTACATCTCTCGCTCGATCGTCCCTCGTTTTCGGATATACAAACGCCTATAATATGCGAGTGGGTATATCATCATAATACATATATATAGCATATACGTGCGTGATATAATATATCATCATAATTTATCAACCTTATACCTATAAATAACGATGGGTGATCCTCTCACAGTCATATTTATTCGCCCCACATCGGAACGGTATATAATGATAATAATAACATACGCCTTATATAATAATATCATAGTAAGCACACCTACGTATACCATTCGAAAGGTATAATATGATATCCAGAATTGCGGCGACGATACACAGTGGAAAATTTTCATAAAAACCTGGCTGAAATATAAAGTTAACCTAAATTTGATTTTCCAACTTTATTATGAGTTATTATACTATTTTATTAATTTACAATCATATTGTTGTACATAAAACAAAAAAATAAAATTAATACCTAATTATGTTTTGTCGAATTTAACGACTCGTTGTGACAATAGTTTATTTAATTTATTTAAAAAATGTTCTGGTCATTCCGTTAATAAAGTTAAGCGTATCTTAAATAAGTTAAATCACACAGAAAATTGTTTAACATTGACTTCTTGAATTAATTTAAATAAAGTACTCCGACTTGTAGGTATATGACAATCATCAAATCCTAAAATATTATAATATATAATCACAGTAGTTTCAAATATCAATTAAATGATTTGAATAACTGAAGTTTAAAAACATTTAAAGAAAATAAGTGAATCAAAAATTATTTACAAGAAGAAGTGCAAAGGTGAGCAAATTTTTTTGAAATATTTTGAAAGTGCATAACATGCATTAAAAAAAATAATGATAGTCATGACTCAGACTGTCTTAGAAGTCTACTTAACACAACAATGAAGTTTATTTTAAGCTAGGTAGTTTGAATTCTGGAGATCCGCTACTGCTATATCTAAACGGCCGAGCTTTATTAACTATAAGAGTAATATATGTTTAGAAGATATTATGATTTATGGTGCATATGGTTATACTTCAAATACAAAATAGATTTAATTATTATTATTATTTGTATTATTGTTTCATTCCTGTACTTATTACACTAACTTTTTACAAATTATAAAGAGTTGATAGATTAATATTGTTTAGGTACTATATTATAAATATATTTAGGTAATCATCATAAGAAATATAATTCTTAATGTAGGTACATGTAAGTAAGTCATAAGGTTTAATAACTCAGAAATGACAAAGACTACTTGATCGATTTTCGAATTAGATGAGTAGGTAAGTGTAGACAGATACAATAATAAACACAACGAAAAAAACCATGCAGGTAGGCAATTAACGAAATTTACAGTAGGTAATAAGGGAGGTTCTCGATTGAAGAAGAGATTATATAATATCGCCACAGGACGCAAGTCCTTGAATGGCATACATAATTAGTATATTTAAAAAATATATGGTCTTTAAGTACACTTAAAAATTCCGAGAGTTATAGTAGCCCTATATGAATAAATGCACACCTAGTTAAAATATTTTTAAAAATGGGGTTGAGCGAACCATCCTGTATACGTGCACATTATATTATAATATGTATCTGCAGCTGCAGCTGCACATAATGTGCATGTGATATATTTTATGGTGTCTACGCATAATGTTATAGGCTACACAGTTGTTATAGGTATACACGCGCACGTCAGCCATTATTAAAAATAATAATATAACGATGACCTAGGCCAACTTAATATTTTGGCGACGCCGCCGCAGGAACGTGTAACCGGCCGTAACAACTAAATTATACCTATTATAATATTATAATGTTTTATTATTTTCATAGCCAGTCGCTATACGTTTATACTATTTTATTAATATAAATTATTATTTCATCGTTAGCATATTATAATATTGTACGTGGTGCGATTGAACATACGTTTATCGTTTATATTTAAAAAAAATACCTATACACGAGAGATGAGAAACGCGTTAAATCACACAGATAGGTATAATATTATGATGATGATGATAACGATGATGATGGTCTGTACTCAGTGTCATAAAAACCAGGTTTGCGAACTGCACATAGGTTCTATTAATACTTTATGTTGTGTAGTTATAGGTAGGTACTTTAATAAGACTTGCATATGATTAGTAGTGGGCAGTGGCAATAACAATTTTTTTTTTGGCGGGAATATAGTATTACATTGATAAAAACATTGGTATCAAATTCATGTTAATTTCTTTAAACAATATATTTTTTAATTGATACAAATGAACAAATTACAAATACAAATTTGTGTCTTGAATATAATCATTATTTTGTAATTTTTATTTCAATTATTTTCTTCGGTGTTGATCAATATTCCAATCTTTAATCTATTAAAAAGTATAAGTTATATTTTTCGTGGATTGTTTTTTAGCAGTGAAGCTGTATTTGCCTATTAGTTACTAAATAATACTTGTTTAAATAAATAAAACAATTAAAATGGATTACTTATTTGCTGTATGTAAAAAAAAATTACCATCTTTATTAAAATAAATTTGTATCGGAACGTTCTTATATATTATGCTTTATATTATATTCTCTGAAATTCACTATGGACGTCATGTCAACTATAGCAGATGAAAATCATTGAAATCATATTTCAATATAATAAATGCGATGGTACAAATATCGCAATTTAGTATATACTCATACATACCTACATAATATCACATATGAATAAATAAATGGCCGTGTGTAACGCGTCTTACATATAAAATTGAACATACGTACCTATTTAATTTTTTAATAATTAGTATTGCATCAAATAACTTAACGACTTTATAGAATTACAAAACCTGCAAACGAAGCTTTTATAAATATATAGCGTGCATTATAAGTATATATTGTAAAGTATGAAATATATTTCAACAAGTCTATATTATTATACAGTGCCGATATTATATTTAAACGAAACACGCCAAAGTGTTAATTTCAAATAAACATAGGTATCACAGAATAGGTATTGGATATTTGATATTTAACTGACGGTCAATGTTCAATATTTCATTATAATATATTTCTGTGTACATTTAGATAATAACATTTAGGTACGCCAAAGCTGGAGGGGTCCACTTACTTTATTTATGTACCTATCAGTGTTACTAATTATACATATTTAAGAGTACTAGCAGACATTTATGTATTATGTATATTGTATAATGTATATGTATTCATGCATAATATACTATATAGGTACAGTCTTACAGATATGTAGGAAAAATGTAGATCAACAACCTCGGGCGGGCGCGAGTTATAAGATCGATTTGTTATTATAATATGATGGCCGTTCACAAATGTATTGAATGTACCTATATACAAATACTAACGACGAGACCTAGACGTCCCAATAGAAGGTATCCATAATTAATGCAAATATTTAAAAATAAAATGCAAAACAGTGAATTCCACTACTTTAAATTCATAATTTTTATTGTGAATAATATATTTATTTATTTATATTATAATGCATACGTATAATAAGTGAAATTTATTACTCAATTGATAATAATAATTATTACAATTTCAATTTCAATTTTATATAATTAATAATCTTTCATTTGCTCTATTCGCTGCAGTATTCTATTTGATTTTTATTTCAAAATGATCCAGAAAATGGTTTCGGAATGAATAATTATTTGGAAACGTGAATATACACTAATTTTTTCGTTTCATTCAAACGTATAACACACTAATATTATAGGTATGTGATGGCGATAACACATGCTCACCGCCGCAGTGGTTCACCTATAAAATATAATATATTTTTAACCCCAAAAAAGTGGCCTGGCTTTTCACCACGCAAAGGATGTCCCCCACCCTCAACGTTTTATCGATTTTTTTAAAAGCATTTAGACGACCTTATTTTATTTTTTGATGTCAAAACCAACGGTGTTTAAATATTATTGCGTTGTTGTGTTGCATTTTTCATGATATTAGTAAATTGTTTTTTTTTTTTCCATAAATTATACATGTATTCTTTTCTAAAATCTGATACAGTTGACTATTTTTTTAGTGAATTAACCGACACGCACATAAAGCTGTTGGGCGTTCGTAGATATTATATATAAAATAAATACACAGGTATACCTATACCTAATATTCTTATAGCGTTTTAAAATTCATTATTAGCTAGGTTATTATTTTTTTAAATGTAATAATGTTTATTTCGGTAATTTTGATATAGACATGTAAAAGTTAATGGAATTCATTAATTCGGTTCGTTTTTTTCCCTTTCTCGTTGCGCTCCCAAATGTAATGGCTACAGTTGATAATTAAAATATAACGTGCACAGTGTACACAAAAAACTTTCCGCTTTTTGTCAATATTTGTAAATATATATAGGTACATACCAACATAACGACGTAGTATATATATATATAATATGTATGGGTAGGTACTATAATATTTTACGCGTACGAAATAATATGTAGGTACCTTTATATGTATACGATAATATATCATATTGTAGTCGACTCGAATAAATTTAAAAAAGTTTTTATGATCACATCGGTATGGAAATATACAAACATTGTGTTATAATATTTATGTTATACCTATTACCCATATGGTTAGGTTAGGTTATACCTATATTATTATTGTAAGTACTTGGTATTGTTTCGATGTCATTTCACCGCCGTATATTGTAGCAGAGTTGGGTAGTAACTGGTAAGTGGTACCTAAACATGTAATAAAGTAATGTAACGTTCACTCTAACAGTCTTACGACATTACATATTTACGGAATATCAGAAACATAATATGTGACGTGATATGTTAAATAATAACGTAGTATAATATATTTTATAGCTATTCAGTGCCCGCAGACTTTTGGAACATACATAAACGTATAATTGTGGGTGTAAAGTCCATCAGCAAAAAAAAAAGCTACACGAAAACTAATTAAAATAGAAAAATATCTCAATACGTGATGCTTGTGGCGTATACTTGTGGCGTATACTAATATTTTATTTGGGGTGGGTTGTGAGGGAAGGGTTGTAATTACAACGAATTTTTTTCGCTCCTATAAATTTCTAAAAAATAAATTAATGATTACCGCAATTATAAATACAACACGCAGCTGATCACACAACGCCCAATCAGTGAAATCACCTGTACATAATATAAATAAGTAAACAGTTAAATAAATAATATAATAGTGAATAAAAGTACAAAAAAAGTACGGAAACAATATTTACGAAATACCAATTTCTGAAAAATTTGTTTTGTTCTTTGTTTGCATAAATAAAATAACTATAAATAACCACTTGAAATTTTTACCAACTATTCATGATAGGATTTCTTAGACATGGAATAATTTTACAGTTTTAAAAATATATTGAGCCGTTTCTAGATTAAAGATTTAAGATATTTAAATTGTTGTTCATACATATAGTTGTTCTTATAGGAATTAAAAAAATAATTATAGTTAACACTTAATCCACATTCACTTTTTATGAGCGTTAAACACAATTTAATATTATATTAGATAAATAAAGAGTCGAGTCGCGATAAATTGAAGCTAAACGGAAATAAAAAAATAGCTTCAAAATATGTTTTATTCGAGATACCAACTAACTCGAATTTACCCAACCTCAAGAGGATTAAAAATAATAGATTGATTGAGTTTTTGTAGTTTTTAAGATTCGAGTTAACGCAAATAATCTGTATTACGGTACATTATATTATTACTCGTATTATTTTAGTAACGATTTCACCATTGGTACCTATTTTTTTTACTTGACATAATTATGACTATAGTTTTAGTGGCTCTCCTAACACCCATTGTTCATAAAATACAATAAGTAGTTTGTATACAAATATTGAAATATCACGGAACAACAAAAATTATATAATATATAATATTATAACTATATTAGCCATTAGGTCTCATGTCTTAACGAAAACCCCGACGAAATTTGAAAATGGTATATCAATACATATAAATATATAGAAGAGGGTGCATTAATATTAGGTACATCAACCCAAGTCATATCGTTCAATGAAGATAAAATCACTCAATACAAAACTATTATAATTTGCAGTCAAATACTTCACAACAAATCTTCAAACCATCTGGTGGGGCCTTCGCCCACATCAAAATCAGGTTTAAAATTATGATTTCGATTAAATTATGTTCAACTTGTTTGGAAGTTATTTTAAGACCGGTCGGATCTCGATGAAAGATGGGGGCCTACTCACTAAATATAAACCAGCGTAAATACAGGGTGATCCATTTACACTAATTGTATAAGTCAATTTTTGTGCTATATTTTATGTTTTATATAATTGTTTACTAGTTTTGTCATAGTTTTTCATTCAAGTTTTCATCAATTGGTAAACCCGTATTTTTAATTTAATAACTAATAAGAAACATAATATATTTTTCAAAATATGTTTATATGGAAACAAAGTTTTTTTTATTAATTACGATTTATGAGCATTTAGATTTTAGCATTTATAAGCAAGGTTAAGAAGCATGGACTAAAGTTCAAGGGGCAAATCGCTAAGTCATATGGTTTGTTCAACATTCGATACTTATACTTAAACCATTTTAGAAAAGTGTTCTGCTTCTGATTATGAAATTAAAATAGGTATAAGTTAATCATAAAAATAAAAACGGATGTAAAAACCATAATGATATAAGAAGAATAGTAATTTATTTTATTTTTCGTGTACAAATTTCGTGCTATAAGTTACAACATTTCAAATCACATTAAAACCTTTTTTTTAAATTTATAAAAATCCCTTAGAAAATTAGCGTTGCCAGTTAAATAGATCACCCCGTACAGGATGGTGTGCACCTCGTCCTTTACCTACTAGACCACCGCGCGTTGATTATCATGCAAACCGTCCGTGTCCTATGTAAACGCGCACGTAAAGTGAACAATAATTATAATATCTACATCGCATTGTTCGTCGTGTATAATACGTGGCTGTCGACAAATTAAAAACGTGAAACAAAATAATAATAATAAAAACATGAATTTCCACGCGTTTACAACTCGTTTGTTATTATTATTATTATAATACATTTTTCTTCTTCTTCTTCTTCTTCTTCACACCATTTCGATTAATTGCGAGGAGACCTTTTGATCTCCTAGCCATCAACACGGCGTCGGCCGCAACGAGTGCTCACACAGCGCCGCGCCGCCGCCGCTACGTCCACACGAATTATCACAGTTCTTGTACTCGAGCACTGAACCGTGATGGTATAATAACATCATAACGAATATGCGAATAAACTTATAGAGTGAGTGTGTGTGTGTGTGTGTGTGTACAGATCGCCATTGAAAAGATATTCGCACGCACGAGACACAAATGCAATCGGGTCGAGACTGTGAATAGAGGAGATATTAAAATATTAAAGCGTCCACCACGGTACCACGTACCTATTACAATATTATTGTTATTAATTATTATGCGAACAATACGATTGTAATAACCATGGCTCGAGTGCTAAGAAACTTAAAAATATGCCATTAAAATAGTTGAAATGTGCAATTAACCATTGTCAATTTTTGATTCAATATTATTTAATATGCAGCGAGACATGCGATTATAAATTAAAGTGTTAAAAACCAATCAAATGTATGACTTTAAATTATTTGTTGGTTAAATTAATAGCTGTAGAGAAAATAGAAAACATTTTTTTTTTGTTTCTGATATAATATTCAATAATTATTAAATAACGCCAAAACATTTAAAAAAAAACCTCTAAGTTTTTTCGTTATATTTAAAAGTTGCCTCTTCCATCAACTATTTAAAGTTTTAAATATTTTATAAGATAATAAAATATGCAATAAAAAACAACAAATCTTTAAAAAATAAATCGATAACCCGGTCATCACGAAAGAAATTTACAGGCAAGTATTGTCATATACAGTGTTAACGTATCATTTATTTTATAGTTCAATAGCTTGAAACTATAGTACCAGATATACATTTCAAGTGATTTTAAATCGCCTTGGCGTATGTTTTAACCATACGAATATTAGAATATGATAACAAATTGAAGTCGATAAATTGCGACATTCATAATATTATAAAAGATAAAATATATACCTAGGCATACGACGCAATGCGTGTAAAGTGTACCTACGAGTAAACTGCACTCTTGCAATGTTTCATAGTATTATCTTTGCAGTGGACTTGTAAGTTATAATATAGACCACGGCGATTGACAACCCCCCTATACCCATCTTATCTCTTCAGCCGAGATTATATACTATCATATAAATATATAATATGATAATATAACTTTATATATTATAAATTATAAATACGTTCTATCTTTATTATGCGCCAATATAATCGAACTTACAACCTTATAATATAGTACTACAATACATTAACTCGACCCCACTACCCCTTTTGAACAGTTCTAAATACGCCACTGGCATACTTGCACGTGTATATTTGGGTTCATACGTGCCTATATAATTAAATTACCACATTTCGTCCGGCAGATGTTTTTTTCAGAGGGTTGTCTTTCCATCGTTATCGAATTCGTCGCGAGTGGAATTGAATTGTATTCAGTTGCGTCTAAAGAGTCGCCCGTACGTACGGCAACAATAATAGTAAACACATATTATAACTTCAATAGTGTCTATGTCTTGTGTACATAACATATTTTGTTATTTTCGCGAGATTCGTTGCTCTTAGTTAATATTTTATGTGTCATCGCATATTATGTATAATACAGTCTCAATGTATAGTCTATCGAATCGTTTTTTACGATTTAGACGAAGCGCAGTGAACTTAACTGTTTGAAATGTTTTAAGCATATAGATATTATTCATTTTTATTACATAAAAAACGTGTATTGATAATGATAATAGAATAACGTTATAGTATCATATTATAATATGAATATTATTTAGTTCACTTAATTTTATCTATTTTTTTCAATTCTCATTATAATGTAGCTTCTGTTTTTGTTTTACAACGCTTACGTTTATTTTTCTCTCAAATTTACAAAATTGTTTTTTTCTGTATCTGCACATATAAAATCTATTAAAATAAAAAATACATTTATGTTTAATTATTTACATACATCTTCGAAAATTTAAATTATGTGCTGTCAACTTATTAGTAATATATAGTTGTCAACTAAATATAAATATATGATATAGATCATCGATTAACGAGTAAAAATTAATTTAATGAAAATATACCTATGCAAACATCATCACAGCCACATAATATTATATAGGTAAAATAGGTACATAAATGATCAAGTAAGTAAAACGGTTTATCTAATTTGAGGAGTTCGATCTGCCCCCAAAAAAGGTTTACAAACTTAAAACTTTTATTGAACAGGTAACGTTTATACCCTGTATACATTTTTAGTTTTGAGTGAAGTTTCTTCAGGGTTTCTACTTTCTGGTAGAAATAGGAGTGCTTAAAAAGTTTTGAAACTAATCTGGATGATGCTTTTAACTTGTTATTTATCATAAAAAAAAGTAGTATTAGTTGAGAAATATTAATTGCTTGTCTAATTCAAAGTAGGTTTTGAAAATTACGCTTTTTTATTCTTAATTGGTGTAAATTAAATGCTTCTATCTGCATAACACCAAAAAGAAGTAACAATAGGTAGGGAAATAGTTTGGATCTTTATGTGTAACGTATATACAAAGATACTAAGACTGTATCACCGACCACCGTAGTATAGTCGTATATGTACGCACTATAATACGATAAAGAGTGGATATCACCTATAACCAATTTATAGGTATTATTATTGAGTGTACCTATATATTTTATACTTTTAGCATGTATTATGCTAAATGCAATTTGATTTTTAATTTAGGATTATACCCAATAATTGTATTTTGTACCCTATCACGATAACTTGAACTATTTTACACATTTTGAAATTAAATTGTTTATGTACAAGGTGATTCACCAAACATGCTTCACCCTCTTTTTTTCTTCAATAATGCAATTATTTAAAAATCTGATTTTTGGAATTTTTAAATAATATACAAAAACCATATTTTCAAATTCTTGAGATTTCATATCTGTTTATACTTAATATATTATTTTATATTCAGTTCCTGAAAAGTTCATAAAAAATAAGTGCTTAACACTAGTGTGCGCTTAACCATCGTTATTATTGTGTTACATCTGCAATCATAAAGAAATGATGACTTAATCATTATATACAACCTATAATGCAGCTGGTATAACACGAGCAATATTATATAGAAACTCGTTTCATTTTGCTAAATCGTGAAACGATAAAATTGTAAAATGGATTTTCGATTCGTAACACTAACGTATATACATACAACACACATTGTACACATACATGACGTACCTATATCAATTACTTTTTATGATAATGTTCTATGTACAATGTACAATATACATGCAGATGCAGTATATCTGTATATATATATATATATATATATATATATTATATATAAAGAGAATATATATATATATATACGTAAATGTGTTTTCATAGAACTTTCACGAACTCGTTTGATTACATAGGTTGCGTTTCGATATATATACCTGTATACCTGTATAAGTTTCCATTCTTGAACTTAGACGTCTGTTGTTGCATATACCGCGTGCAGTGCAACTACCACACGTCTTGGTGTACGTGTATAGGTACCTACTGCATATAATATATTATTTTAGAATACTGCTTGCCTTGCATACACACACGCACACACCAACAAACAGCCGTTTGGACCCAAGTACTACGAGGTGTACATATGCACATACATATACAAACGGATATTGAGTTTTTATGATCTATAATTATGGTAACTATCTCCCTAATAATTATTGTTGCTGTACGGTTGCGACGGTTGCGTAAGGAAACTACTGCCGGCAGGTAGGTTAATAGCATTGTCAGAGTGGCCCCAGGCATCAATGACGGACGGCTCCAATGCCGTCGCCGCGTTGCCGCCGCTCCTTTCGAGATCTGGGTCGGTCGTACAAAAAAAAATCCACAAAAAAAATATAATAATAATAAAAGATGGAAAAAAAAATAATAATAATAAAAAGGAAGAGGAACATTAGTTTTTTTCCTGCCACGTATTATTATTATTATTATATTATACAGTTGTTGTTCTGTTCAAAATCGTTATTATTATTATTATGTTAAATAATTTTACATAAACGACATTAAAGCTTTTAAAAAATAATAATAATGATAATAATATGGGTATAAAATAATAATAACAATTTTCGTATAATCCGTCTAGAATTCGTGCACACAAATGAAGTGCACACAAACAATTATTACTATTATAAAATATAATATTGTATGGTATAATAATTAATATTATTAGAAAATGGGTTCGTAAAATTACACTCATCTTATAAACTTTATCATGTACCTATTGTACCTACATTATAGTTGATTGGTCTATATTATTGGAAAACCATAAGTCGAGTTAAACTGCACCACGGCACCCCAAAAGTATAGGGTTGTTGAACAATAAATGCGTAAAATGGTTCACACATCATCATTGTTGTATAATAATATAAAGTGTAATCATTTCTAATTTTTGTTTCAAAATTGTACACACTCTATTGCACATAATCATAATCATTGCATATTATTGTAATTACAGGCACGCACAGATCGAGGGTCGGATGGCCCTCTGTTTTGAAAAAAAATATAGGTATTCAATATTTATAATATAGGTCCGTATAATATATTATTATTATCATTATCTATTGGGTTACCGAATCGATTATTTGAAATTCTGAAGAAAAAAAATAAATTATTCGCCACCGTGTGGTCCATAATAGTTCATATATAATTCGTACACGATTAATTAATTATAATGAATAGTGTTCTGTTGACGTTATGAGTTGTTTAATTAAACAGTTTAGACACTGTGAGCAGCACCACTCAACGCAGTTGCAATAATATAATTAGACAGGTAATTTCGCTGCCAAAGCGTTCTGATTTCAAATAATAACATTGATACATATTATAATAATATTAAACGCACCCGTCCGTATTATATTATGTACATTCGATGTTATTCTGTTTATCTATAATAATAGGTGTACACTACAGTGTAATATAACATAAATAAACATATAATAGGTATATATTTATGTGTGCACCTATATATACAGCGGCTAGTACGATTATAAATCATACCTCGCGTAATGATTAATATGACGTCCGAAATTTGATTTGAATAATTATATTATTTTATATAATTCGTAATTATTAACGAAATATTAAATATTTTGATGCTTGTTACACCTAATTGTTATTAATATGACATTTTTATTGCATATTAGTTTATAATTTCGCCAACAGGTTTTAACAATTAACTTATAATTATAATGTATGTAAATTATGAGTGTGTGTGTATGTATATATAGGTTGTTAATATAATTACAATATCAATTTGTGCTTAAACCTACACATATATACACTATACAGTTTATAGGATACACACATAATAATGAAGTCATAACTCATGAGAACAATAATTGTTTTTAAAGTAAACTATAATTACGATTATAATATATTATAAACGCAATATATAATATATACAATTGTACATGACAGATTTTTGTTATAAAACATGAATAGATGATTAAAAAACCGTCGAAAGCGTGTACACGATAAATAAGCGCTATCTACCTATATACTATGTAGGTTAGGTATAAAAATGCGCAAACACACATGCACCGTCTGGTAATCGCAATATTATTAAAGTTTATAGGTAGGTACATGCAAAATAATATTATAATAATTTATTGAGATTGGAAAAAAATTTACTCGGATGCGCAGCGGCATAAAATGTTAAAATAATATTATAATAACAATAAACGAGCATAAACGTCTAGGTAGGTATACCTATAATTATAATGGATAATATTGTTGTTATTTTTTTATAACCGCGTGTCTATGAATAATTTTTGTTTTGAGAACAAGAGAAAAATATACATAGTCCGGAATAACAATCGCGGCCGCGACCGAATGCAATAACACTGTGTGTCTTTTTTAAGGACAAGAAAGACGTGGTAACCAAAAGGAAGTAGCAAGGACAAAATATTATATTGTTTAATATACATACGTAAACGTCGGTATCCACCTATTATTTTGGTACTATAACCTTGTTATAAAATACGTAACAACTCGAATTTAAAACTTCATTTTTCTTTTATCACGTATAAGCGCAAGACTAGTATAGGTACCTATATAATACAGTATGTTATACAATGTTTATACATTTTTTAGAATAAAAATTGTGTTTTCTTCGTTTAATTTCACGTGACACTAGGACACTACATATATAATATCGTAATAAATTGCGGCAAAGGTGACACTTGCAAGATGGATCACTTCGAGTTATTTTAAAATTTAAAATTCTAGTCACGCTATCGAAAATATTTCGGTGATGGTTGATGAGTATACAAATTAAAAGGTATTACAATTATTGCAGTTTTGTAAAACGTTTTTGATAATCACTGCCGCACAGACTGCGAAGTGTTAAAACATATTATGATACCATATTATATTATATTGTATACAGTAAAACATCTGATGCCAGAATGCATATCAAATTAAAAATAAAGAGGAAAGCATAATATACCAACGAACATATATGAAATCATCGGATCCGACTGTCAGCTAGAAAATGTCATGTCGTTCCTCAAGAGTATCAAAATAGAGAAATACATTTAAGAGAAACACAAACAAAATATAGTTATGTTGTAATCAAATTATTACCAAAAACAAGTAAAATATAATGTATAAAACTGATGGCCCCTGTCACCGGAGCTAAAGATCAATAATAAAAAAAAAGTTATATTGTATGCAGCGTGGTCTTACAGTATGATATATACATTAAAACGATTGATGACGATTAAAACACACTCGTGGTCACGAATTACAACAATATTTTTCATTAAAAATCGGTGAAAAGGCTAGTTGTTGTTGTAGTAAATCGTGGAATTATTTCGCAATATAATAATAATTCGTTCTTCAATATAATATGATAATATATGTATATAATATATGTATAATATATATGTATGTACATAATATCTATATACATATATTATGTACGATATAAAGGATTATACACTGCTGCATGGCTGAGACGCTGATGTCGAGTGAAAAGGAAATTGATTTCTTTGTTTTTATAAAACTTCTTTTAGCTTGTAATTTTATGCTCCTCGGACGGAGTCGAACATAATATACGTTTTTATTCGTATATAGTAATTATTTTTCAACCAGTTTTGCATCAGCCGTCCCGCCATTTTTTTTCCCAACCTCAAAACATGTATCCCAGTAAACATTTTCTCAACAATACCGCAATAGGTTTTTAATATTATTTTTTTCCGACTAGCTATTTTTTTTAATTTTTTTTTTTATCTTAGTTTGATGAGATATAATTTTTTTCATTATTATTATTTTATTCATATAAAATAATAAAACGATTATATTGACGTAAGTACTGCTAGAGTGGCGTATATATTATGACCATGTAGTATAGGTATAGTGTTGGTACCTATCAATATATGTATATTTCATAGTCAGTGATGTTAAGTATTTCAGCATTTGAGTATCAGAATATTTGATTACTTATCAAAGTACTTGAACCTAACACTTTTTTGAATAATTTGACGCATTTTAATTACAAATTGTACGTCTAAAATAGAGGTTATTTATAGACTTAATATACAAATAGATTTTTTTCTTTATCTTGTTCAAATTGATACATGATTTTCATCAATTTCTATTAACTTACCGATGAAAACATTTTTGTCAAATGCCATCAAATACCATTAATGTAAAATGTGTAAAGTGCCCTTTAGGCTACAATATAGTCTATATAATATGATTTAAATTTACGATTATTGTCGTCATAATGCGGTACGTTATAAATATGTAGGTATGGTAAACTACAATTATATAACAAATATCAATGTAGATAACAATTATTTATTTTTTGTTAATTTGAAATTTTTCTTGAAGTGAATACCATAATAGACCAATATTATAGTATTGATATTCAAATAACTGAACACAAATATTATCTTCAAAAATAAATATATAATAATAGTAATGTAATAACCATAACAGTAATAGTATATTAGGTAATAGCTGATTAACATTAATGTCTATAATGTACACGTCATTTATTACGCGCCGTATAATCGTACACCATACAAAATTGTAATAATGCCACTTTTGCAGTTGGTTAGGTTTTACATTTTAACACTACATTTTAATACTTAACATTATAACATTATTAAGTTATTACAAAACTTATATATTTTAATAATCCATTTTAGTTTTAATAATAATTTTGGTCAATGTTTCGTTTTTATTTATTGTCAATACCTAAATCAATACCTACTTAATATACATCCAAATTTGAAAAAAATTTCTTTTAATTTCATAAATTCTAAAACATCATCCAAATATAAAATTGTTAAAAATAAAATTTCTTTCCAAAATATATCTCTGCAGCAGATTCATACGCACTATGATATCGCCTATATTATACGGACCTATATGTAGGTACATCACGTAATATTCGTTTTTTCCATCACTGATCATTTTGCACACTCTTTACGCATCATAGCCACCTATGAGGACAACTATTACAGTTCACACGATTCGTCGAAATGAGCTATGCTACGATTTTTATTGGTAGATACGTCGAGCCCTCCGCGATAGACGGCAATTCGTGCGAAACATAATATTTAGAACAATATTTTCCGCACAGCACGCGGACACACGTGGAACGGTTTTTATTCGTGATTTACGTATATATACGACGCGTATATTAAAGCAACCTCATAATATATAATAACATTGTAATGTCGACACCACGGGCACACACCGAATTAAACAATTATAATTTTTAATCGTGATTGGTGAAATGTTTATAAAACCATTTAAAACGACTGCCGCCGGCAATAATTTGTCGGCACATTTCGCAGTTTTCACGCATTTTTACCCGGCGTGCAGCTGTCGAGCGAAATAATTAACAGTTATCATCGATGGTACCTACAGTACAACATCGTGCGTTATTCCGATTTTGGATTTCGGTGAAGGATATAATATACACGGTGGCTTCACCAAACTTTTTATCCATAAGGACAATTAATAATGAACCTACTCACAAACAGCCACACCAATACATATTTTGGTGGAAATATTGTATAATATCATGCATGATGGAGAACGTGATTTATTTGATATTATGTATGTATGGATTGGACTATGTTCACGATTATTATAAATTATACATTATTGGAAGTCTTAAACTTACTATAACTGGTATAAGTATATATGGACATTATGGTCTTGTTTAATTTAGAGTGTTAACCCTCCTGGTAACTCAAATAAAAAAGACAACCATACATTAAACAAGTAACAAAGTAATCATCAAAAATCAATAATTGTTTAATGTATACAATTCCTTACACATATATTATATATTATTATTATATATTATCATAAATATTTTTCTTTTTTCTAAATTAATTAATTAAATACAATTAGGTTAAAACGCTTTGGTATATTATAATCTTATCCATAATGATTAATATACGAGTAACTATACATGCACCCATGATAATTATTTACATTTTAAAGCATACATTGTGTGTTTACTAGCCGAATTATATAATATTATTTATTTAGATTTATACATTGCAGGTATACTGTTATGTAAATTAGTGTTTAATATATTATTCTGGATATTGGACTATATAACAGTTTGAACGTTAAGAACCATGAATACTCAAAAACCCAGTTTATAGTAGGTATATCAATTTGAAGGTATTGCTGTATTTTAATAAGATGCAATGATTGATGATTAAAAACCATAATACTATTATATAAATATAATATATAAGATAGATGAATAAGTAGGTTCATATTACATGTTATTTTCATATTACATGTAAATGATATTAATAAAATCATTACATTACTTTTCCAAATACTTTAATAACGGACACATATTATATTTAAAATATATAACACGTACAAAAGTTTGTACAATATGCTAAACACTATACGCATTATGGAAGTAGGTATCCATTGTACATAGGAAATGTACAATCGTTAATCATTATTCATTAGGTACCTATAAACATTTATACTCGTATACCTACGTAAAAACTAAAATATAGGTATACACATAATAATATATGTAAATATTTCTTTGTCCCCCCTCGATAATCTACACAAAAGAGGGACGGGGTCAGTTGGACTAGATTATACTATGGAGTACTGCATATACCTATCCATATACATACAATTATAATTTATAATATTGATAATCAAAAAATAACAGACTTGAAAACAAATTTTTGGCCAAGAATTTATCTAACTCGAGTTACCATACATATCAATTGGGGTGGGCTATAGAGCTTTTAGATCCAGGCTTTTATAACAATACTAATACATCAATTATTGATGTTAATATTTTAATAAACAGGTAATAATTGATATGAAAGGTTAAAACCTCTCAACATTTGATCCTATAGTTGCGCGTGTTAAAGTAACTGACTTATTTAAAAAAATAACATTTATATTACATATTAGCAATTATTTATTTTTAAGTAATATCACTCATGGCGATGTATCTCCACTGGGAGGCCTCTTCGATATTATTTACATGTCATTATTATTTTTTATTATTTTATCGATTAAGAAGCTTATCGTTCAGTACTGTAACATATGGCCTAATAAAATATTTTGTTTAAAAAAAAAAGTAATAATTTTTAGTGATTTCTTCTGTATCAGAATTAAAAAAATATCAGCGGAGGTCAGCTTATTAAATTCAACTATGTACGTATTTATAGATTAAAATTAGAAGTTATCTACTCTGTTTATACGATGTAAAATTAAAATACCAAATATTACCGAAAATACCGAATATTATATACAAATAAATGTAATGCATATATAGTATATCGTCGTCCACGCCAGTATAGCATTGCAGGCCATATTAGCATGCATTTTCAAGTGTGCTGGTGGGCTAGGCCGTTATTTATTGTCACAATAAAATTAAATATTATATTTTACTATAATAAAGAGGACGCTATATCCGCATGCGTTGTCACCATCTTACAAACGTACAACATGGACAATTTGAGTTCAGCGTTTCCAACTACTGTGTGTTGTTAATTTTAATATTAGAGTGAATTTGATGACCTATCGTCAAACTTAAAGGTATAATATAAGTTCATTGTCCGTAATTTATTTACGATATTTTCATTTTCAAGTGATTTTCTAGTATTTGTGAACATATCACAACAAATATCACAATTTAAAAGTGCTGATAATTATAACAGTTATTAATAGTATAGTTTATGAAACTTCGTGCAGTGGACACTGGACAGCGATACTCGGTCACAATCATCGATTATTATGAACTCAGTACCAATATTGTAATATTATTCATCACTATTCACTGCTATAACGACGGTGATCAATGATGATCATAATATAATAATAACAATACCAAAAAATTAAGTGTGCTTGCACGGGCGATGGTACATGTAGAGGAGAACGAACCAAAAGAGACAAAAAAAACTATTGTAAAAAGTAGTTGGCTGGGTTTTAGCGCTCATTGCCGCGAGTGCACGCACGCACGAACTCCGCCCACACACGCGTCTCACCCACGTTTTGCGAGCAGCCCTTTTTACTCTTCTCGTCCCTTTCGCCTTTTTTCGTCTCGTCGCAGTCCAATTATACATGTAGATATAGACGTGTACGTGTAGACGGTTACGTCGAATCATTGTTGTCATGTACGAGACGCACCATCGCGGTCGATCAAGAAGTTCGTGTTCGTGCAAATTATATAATATACAATTATTATATACTATTATCATTATAGAGAAAGAATTGTATGATATTTATGTGAAATATGAAATTAAAAACAACATTTGAAAATTACGAATAAAATACAATTATAAATTGATATTTATTTTTGTGTAATCATTAATCGGTATTTACAATTATTGTTTATTTTGAAGAGAAATAAATGTAATTAACATGATATGATTAAAGTATTTAAGAAACTATCAATTTAGTATATAATATATAATTAATTTACTTTTGAAATATATAAACAATTATTTTAACTTTGAAATAATCAGTACTGATAAATTGGTATACATCTATAAAATCGGTATTTAATTAAAAACTTCTTTGTCACTAAACATGAATGTGGTCGTGTATTTTTAAAAAAACCCTATAAGAGGACGATACATATTATAGACATTTATTGTCTCTGTCTTATAAGTGCGCAGCTTACCAAATTTACGCTCAGCAGATCACGTTTATCTTCGTTAGTTCAAACTTTAAAAATTAGAGTGAATCCATCTATATTATGAAACTTGATGGTAAGAACATTATCTGTGTTAGTATGTGGGTTATTTGATATGGTTCACTTTTTAAGTGAGTTATGAACAATTTTAATTTACACTATATTATTATGTGTACACAAAACTTGCTAAAAAATTTACCTATACATATACCAAAAAACTCACGCAACAACTGAGATAATGTAGGTAATTACCATCAAGTTTTATAATATATCAATTCACTAAATTTTTAAACTAATACGAAACTAAACGTATGAACGTAAATTTGGTATGTCACGCACTTTTGAGATGAAGACAACAAAATATATCAATGTAACGTTCTCTTGTAATGGGTTTTTAAAAATACACGACCGCTTCATGTAAAGAAGTTTTCAATTAAATACCCATTTTATAGATTTACACAAATTTATCGGTACTCATTATTTCAAAGTTAAAATAATTTTTGTGTGTAATTGGCGCTTATAAAATGGAGACAACCAATTTCTGGGTAGCGTCCTCTTAATATATTTTACTATTTTCTTAGATGGTTTCAACATTTTGGAAAAAAATGTAACTTTATTGTGTTTTCATAGACTAAAATATTACAAAATAAACCTAAATATTAAAATCTACACACTATGAAATGTTATTGTAAAGATTTTTAAATAGAACCATTGCAAGTAAATATTTAAAAATATGAATTCTGCACATTGAAATCAGGATCAACGATGTATAATAATAGCAACATTTGAAAAGGTATTAAGAATTACGGGCACGAAGGGTGTTACGGGTGTCACAAACAATTTTTTTCGTAATCGTGCATATTTTCAATTAAAATTGTGATCTTAAATGTAAATTATCTCCAGGTGTGTATAGGTATACTTACTATAATATATACCAAATTGATGGACAACGCAACTCGTCATGTATTAAAGGGCCAATTATAAGAACTTTAAAATCTAGCAGGTCAGAGCGAATATAGATAACATCTGTGACGCAAAAATGGAAAATCATTCAAATATCGTATAAGTTAATATTTTTCAACAGGTAATTTTTTCTAAAAAAGCACTCGTCGATCTCTTTTGTAAATAAAAACGGATTTATTTGTAACTCAAATAATTCTAAAGTGGAGCATCTTGCTTTTCAATTACAACCCCCATAGAATTATTGTACGGATTTTTATCTACGAACAACGTAATTTACAAAATAATATAGATAAACGTTAAAAATGTATGAAGTAATTTGAAAATATAGCAAGGGCCAGATAAAAAGGTACGCAGGCCGCCTGTAGTTGCCCAGCTCTGAATCCTGATAATATGCACTATAGCAGGGGCGGCCAAATGGTCGATCGCGGACAATTTCAAAGTCGATCATGTTAGAATATATTTTTAGGGACACGCGCACGAATTGTTATCGAATTGTCGATAAGTTTTATCTGTTTAATTTTAATCTGGTTTCGTGTGTCAAATGTTTATCGGTCACAAATGTTCATTTCACTGTGTTGGAAATCAGATATATTCCTCAAAGCTCGAGGTTCTGAAACAAATTTTTGGAATTTACTGAGTGAAGAAAAATATACGGGTTTGAGGAATGTAGCTTTGCAGTTACATAGTTATTTTGGATCTATATATTTGTGCAAAACAGCATTTATAAGTCGTATAATGTTTGCAATTTTAAACATTGCTATAGGTTCATAGTTTTAACTGCGAAAACATTATATTGCAATACAAATATTACGAATAAGTTTATTTTTGTCGTAAACGCACAAATATGTTTTCCTTTTTTTTATTATTAAACTGTCAACTAATATAACGAATTTGAATGACAGCAAGTTTAATAGAGACAGCAAACAAAATTAATAAATAAATACATTTATTCGTTTCAATATTTTATTTAAAAATACTCTCTGTATGGTGGATGTTGGTAATTGGTTGAAGTAAGCTCTAAATAAAAAATAAAGAAAAACTGTAGGTGGACTGTATACTTTATTTACCAGAAAAGCCATGGATTCATTCCCTGTGCAGTGTGCATGGTACTAACTTCGACTATAATTCAATATCGCCAGTAAAAGTAGTACCTATGACTGATAACTGAAACCTGATCATAATCGCAATGATTAGACATTTACACCATGAGAAGTGGGTACACGGATGTCTTTCTAATATTCAGATTATATGTCCGCACTTTTGAACTTTTTCCAAATTATTGCAAGGAAAACATTTCGGGGGTACACCAAATTGATTATTCACTAGGAATGAAGAGCAATAATTTGTTAATTTTGATGGAATTAAATGTGAAAATAATTTCAGAATGACTGATAATTTAGAGATTGGACGATAATTCGAAATCAACCTTTTTTAAAAAAATATGTGAAGTAAATAACATATTATACTCCAAAGAGATGGGAAAATAGGTACCTTTATTGCGAGGGATAAACTAAATATTATATTAGTTAATAGTGATTCCAAGATAAATCTTAAGTTATAGAGAAATATAGTTGGTCAGTGTTTGGCTAGTTCCTTAAAAAGAAGAATTCGTTCCTTTTTTAGTTCCAAATAAAATAAAAATTCTTATTTAATCATTATTGTTTTTTTTGCATATGCATACTTCTTTAATTTTTAATTATAATATATACCTACATATTTTATAATTCTATTTTTTTTCTTCAAAATCAAATTGTTGGTCGACGTATGTCGAATGTCTTATCATTTATTGTTATAATAATAATTATATTTTATATAGGTACTTATTTCTATATCAATTATAACTTACTTTTAATAAAGTTACTAATGACTAATGAGTAACGATTAACGTCGATACTCGATAACGATCACTAATTGGCAATATACATTATATAAATTTTAAAAAATATATTTTAATTTAAATTATTTATATACCTATGTAAATAATTGGAACTAGAAAGAAACGAAAATTTTTCCTTGAAAAAAAAAGAACGAGAAAATGAACGAGTTCTTTTTTTATAACAAGGAATTTGTTCACGGATTCCGTTTCTTTTGGAATTCGTAGCTAAGTACACCATTTGGGCTAATATTAGAACTTAGTTTAAGGTTGGAAATCATATTAAAAATATCTTTAGTTTGGTAAGATTACCTAGTTAAGTTTAAATATAAAATATGATTTAAATTTGAGTTATATAATTATATTTAAAGGAGAACAATTAAAATGGTTAGTTAGAATTACGGTCAGAGAAATCAAGAAATGTGAAAATAAAATAGAGTGTCGAAGTCTCATGGGGAACAAAAAAAATCGTGATAAAGAGGAATTCATTTAATAGAATTTATTATTTAAGCATGATTAACAATGATAAGGTCATGGTTTTCAAAAATCATTTGTTAAATAGAAAATTTTGTTAAATGGAAGTTCGTTGTATGGATGTTTTACTGTATTATTGTTTAAAGTAATATATGTGTCAGTAAGTACCTATAGGTATACTAGGTTTATAAATTCTAATTTTCGTGCAAAATGTAAAATGAAATTAATATACTAATATATAATGTAAACAATTATTAATAACAGAGTTTAAAAGAGGAGTGTGTACCAATTATACATTTGCGAGATAGGTAATTTTCCTATTTTATTCCGTACTTTAGACGATTGTTATGCAAAAACAATAAATCCAATATTAAGAAAAGTATTATATTTTTGCAGAATATAAAACTACAACGATTATTTCTTGTTTTTGAAGAAACTAAACAAACCTATAAAAAAAAAAAAAATGTATTTTAAAGTAATAACAACAATTGGAAGCACCTAAAGGTCGGTACTTATTTAAAAACGTAGAAAAAAATATTGAAAAAAAAATATTTTGAAAGACGTAAATATTTACTTGAAAAATTAGTAGGTGTACCGAGCCATATATTATGTAAATTATTACTCACTGTTGTATGTAATATTGTACACAATGCATATTTATAAATCAATACATAGGCATATTACCTATAAACCTATTATATTAATATATAGGTAGCTAAAGTTATGCGCACTTTGTAGGTATTATGTTATAATATATTTATATATACGCATTGCACGAGTAAACGGTATACCTATATAGGTAGCGACCAGACTAGTTTCGGTTTTTTTAAATGTTCTAAAATAATTACCAATCGCAAACATATACGGTAGCCGCACGATACAGCTTACACGATACATACTTTGCTACCTAGAGTATATAGGTATTATACTCTTGTTTATAATACATAAAATTAATTTAATTAGCGTGACCAATATTATATTTATTATATTTATATACGTAAATTATTATCATAATATTATATATGTATAAAAAAAATACGAATCCGTAGAATACTACGTTATAATATAATATATATATAGGTACGTTATTAATATGTGTACGAGAGGGGTAATTACAGAGCGTTTACAATAGCCGGTAACTGATAAAAATCAATTGTAAACACGTCGGTGTCGATCGGCTGCAGCTACCTATACATATATAGTATGAACATATATTATAACTTATTATATACCTCAACACTATAATATATGTAGGTATATAGTAGGTGCATATATATAATAATATAATAATATATAATATATAATATTTATAATAACGTCCACGTACTATTATTATATTAATACGGCTGCCGGGTTTTAAACATCGCTCTGGGCGACGGAACTCTCGTATAACAATATTATATATTATTATTATACAGTGACAAATTATATTATACCCATCAAAATTTATCGCGTCCATCCACCTTTATTATAATATACACGCAGTTAATATGACGTACCTAATTAATAACCATATTCGCATGCATATAATACTATAAGTTATTATAGTATAATATACGAGATCCCAACAGTGATCGACGACTGCCCCATTCCGAGTATAACCATAATAATAATAATAATAATAATTATGATGATAAATATTAATATATGTATATTTAGGTACACGCTGAACGTGTATTTTTTTATTCGTACTTTTTTCCGTCCGAGACGTGATTTTTTTTTTTTAGTGCGTAAATTCACTGAACACTGCTGCAGTAGTATTGTAATAATATCCGTTTATACGGTTAATACCGCACATGTAGATGGGTTTCACGACGACGAAGACGACGACGGCGGCGATAGTGTTTCGTGTGGTTCGCAATGATTATTATTATACAATGCCGCAGTAAATGCACGCGTATGTAATATAAATTCGAAAATTACCGGGACCCAACCGCAAACAACATCCAACAGGTCATGCGTAAAAACCTAACCCGTAATATGATATCACAAGGAGTATCGATCATAATTATTGAGAATTGATGGCCGTTTATTGCTTATATACGCGCGATAATGCGTATATTACCAAACAGTCATTTTCTCGGCAATTGTACCTGCATAATATTATGTGTAAATCATTTTGTTTTTTTTTTTCATTATTGATACCTATGGGGCTGGAGTTAACTACGACTCACACAGTCATCGGTTCGATTCATAGCAAAGTGCAAAAAAATTGCACTCAGCAATTTCCCATCCTGTCGTCCGATTGCGTCATCCGGTTTCCAACTAGGTCCCACTCCACTGGGGTCCCATATCACAGTCCTCTTGGAAAAGAGGAGTAGTATCATGCATATAGTCATATATACATAGGTAAATAGATCACATGATCTTCCACTTGTGATAAACATTGACAAAGACCTTGAGGTCGTTTCAATGAAACAATACAGAAAAAAAATTATTTACACATAGTCATCAATACCGGTGAATCAACAAATTAATTTAACTATTTTATACATTTTCTTATTGTTATAGCTTATACATTTTTAAATGAAATAACATACATTTTCAATTACACATGCTGAATATTATTTTCGGAAGAATAGGTAAAGTCCATTACTTGCCATTAAATTAATTTTTGTGTAGTTATTTCACTCTGCTCACAAGCCCTTAAGGCCTAAAGAATTATTCTCCTGCATAAAAACATCATATTTGAGCTTATTTCTGTTATAGGCGTACTTAAATTCAGTCTTCTCTTGACTGAATGGCATATCATTGTATAATATTTGAGTAAATGTATTTAAACAATATTATATAGCATTTAGAATGCTTTTTAAATTAATAGTATTTTTAAAGTACTTATCTTAAATACTGCCTTGGACGTATTTGTATTTTAAAATCAAATACTATTATGTCACTTTTCAAAATTCAAAATAATTATTTATTTCACTGTTAATTATTGTTAATTTTATATTTGTATTTCAAAATCAAAATATAACAAATTTTTATTTATTTTTATTTTTCAGTTCAAAATGAACTAGGTAGGTAGTTAACATTTTTATGATACTTAAATGTGATATACCTAACAATTATAAATTAGTTAGGTATGTGAGAAATGTATAAGTATTACAAATTGTAAGTATTTAATTTATAAGAACTATTTAATGTATTTATATTATAAATAGTATGTGTATATTATAGTATGTGAACTCATGGGCCCCCAATGTTCAGCTCAGTAACATGTTCAGTGGGGCCCATTATCTTCTTGGAGAATAAATTTAAAAAAAAAAAATAATATTAATTTTTTACCTAGGTACCTGTGCACAATTAAAAAAAGCACCTACAATTAAAAAAGCATTTGAAAATATATTTAAATACCTGCATGCCAAGTATTTATATTTTTCGTAAAAGTATTTGAAATATAATCTGAATGGATGTATTTGTATCTGTATTTAAATACATTTTTAAAAGTATTTTTTTCAAGACCGAACGTCCATTATCCGGAAACTCGCATGCTGTAGATTACAGTATAGTTGGTTAATTTCAAAACCTAACAAACTCAGCGATCCGTCGTCAATGAACATTCGCGTTTATTAAATAAATAAAAAAAATTTAACTGATAAAAACAGAGTATGCGAATTGTAAGTATAAGAAGATTATAATATAGATTAATATAAAAGAAATACGCTCACACCATCGATGAACAAAGAAAACCTTCGAATATAAACTTGTGAAACGCGCAGTAAATTATTGTGTAAAGTTACACTCTATTATATATTATATATTCCTAGATAAAAATGTGTAGATAAAAATTTAACATCGATTGTGTACACTATTTATATATACCTATGACTATATAGACATGTATAATGGATAGCTTAATCAAAAAATGAGATCTTTAATTGAATTTGACGCCAATGACCTATATAAGTGCCAAGACGCCCCCATAACAATAACGATATTTATAATATAATAGTAAAATCAAATATTTTTCAAATATATTTTACAACTCGTACCTACGTGTACCTAATACAAGACGTAATTCCAATAAACGATACGCACGACGATTTCAGCATGAACAATAAAATATGTAAGACACGCAATAAAAATCACGTTGAAATTATTTTTCGTTAAATTCGATATACTAGCGTCTAGAAGCTATATATTATTATTTGGTATATATTATATTATACTACATACAATAATAAGCGCATAGTTTAAGTCTTGGTTGAAAATCTGACGATTGTAGGTAAATATATATTACATGTTCAATATTGTATCTACTGATTATTATTATATTTTAAACGCACACTTTTGTCGTTACTTTGGCGATTCAATTTCCGAATACGATTGTATGATGACATTGTATAGTCGTATAATATAAACTCAAGGAGTTACATCATAATCCAATAACAACAATCATATAAATACATCAGGTATGTTCTTTTCTTCTATGACATAGAGTCTATGTAAAAGTGCCATCAATAAAACGCTAATGTGTCGCTCATCCTCGCAGAAAATACTAGTGGAATGAGAATAGAACACATTTCTCATGCATGTACCTATCTACCTACGTAAATATATCGAGACGGAAAGCGAAAATTCGGTAAATTAAATATAAAAACTGCTAAGGGCGTAACAAGGATTATGGATGATGGGGGGGTTGCACATTTTTTCTTCAAAACTTGAATATTTTATCCTAATTCATGAGAAGTTCTTATTATAGAGTTAGAGCAATTTAAAATATCATCGATTTGTATATGTATATATCACACAATTATTTTTATAAAAATTATTGAAGTTAAAATTGTTCACGAAATTCTGCAAAATCATTTATTTAAAATTTTCAGATTTAAGAAATCATAATATAGTTAAAAAGTAAAAACGTTTTTCTTTTTAAAGTGTAATACCAAGATTTGAACATTAAATATAAACTTCCTCTTAAATTTTACTTATAGTAATTTTAAATAGGTAGGTAAAGAGGAAATTTAATACAGATAAGTCCAATATTTTTTTATTTATAACTATTATGGTATCCAAATGGCCATTTTACAATTTAAATAAATATTTTTATATAAACGAGAAAAAAGTCATAATTATGACTTAATTACTTAATAGGTACCTATTAATATTATATTTATCAAAAATTAGTTCAAGTGCAACCTCTTATAGGTATAATACTGATAGAACGAATGATTTCTTTTAATAATAATATAATAAAAAATATTTTTTTTTAAATAGAAGTAGAGAAATAGAAGCTGTTTTTCAGAGCTTTTTCCGAAAAAAAATTGGAGAATTTTTGGTTCTGACTAATTCTTTTTACTATTTTTATAATTTTATTATTATAAATAATATTTTCTCAGTAATTTATTGATTGCGTAATATTAAGAATTGAAGAGCTTTAGTACGAACTCTTAAATTTCAATATATAGTAATATGGACGATAAAGGATTAATGACTCCTTGCTCCCCCTCATCATCATTATGAATACGCCACTGGTTCACGATTCACGGTACAAATTATTGATCCGTAAATCTAGTGATAATAAATAATTTCAATAAATTGCAGGTAAGTAGCTAATATGCAACAACAGTATGCTAAACACTTAAACGTTCCCAATAATAGAAACTACCTATCACATAAATTATATTATTATATCGATGAATGATTATAATAGAGGCCAAAATGTGCAGTGAGTCTGTTGGAGAAATGCTGCGCATAATTCTAAGACTATCATTATTATGGTAAACCGTGACACTTAAATTGTTTTACTATTCTAATTATGATGCTATAAGTGCATAATTCTACAAGTCATCAAATATTATATACTTTTTTAAATGTTTACCTAGGCGTAAAAATTATGTGTACAAATAGTAAATATTATGCCTACATGTCCAGAACCTGTCATTTTTGACAAAATATTTTGTTGAATTTGTCGTGATTAAGATTTAATTAAGTTGACAATTATTCATAAATGTCCATCAACAATTCACAATATAACGATAAATTAAATAAACAATTACAATATTCATTCATATTAGAAGTCTATTATTATTACTAAAATAAATAATTAGGTAATAAATTAAAAACAATAAACATACTTTAATGAATTATAAATAGTGAAATTATTAATCTGTACTAATGTACTATAGTTTATATAATATAACATGAATTAATGTGTTTTAATAATTTTTAACACGAGATATGATATAACGTATTATACAAAATTGGAAAATCAAAGACAGGCTTCTAGTGAACTTTGGTATTTGTAAGACATTTAAGATATTTTGGATTTTCTTAACCACCGTTAATTAATATACGGTTTTTATTTGAGTGGTATAATAGGTATCGCATAGGTAATTTAATATTAAAGCCTTACATATGAATTCGATGTAACGTGTAATTACATTTCAAAACGAAACGTCGAAATCACTTACACCGAAATAATTTGTACTATTATATTCAAACAGTGTTCGAACGTAATTTAGTCAGTCGCTATCATTCCCGAAGTAAACATATACATTATAATATATCAGTGAACGAGAGAAACTAATCATACGTCATTAGTTGTACATATATTAAAATATATATATACATTGTATTGATATAATTATGTACACGATATCGTTTTTTTCTCTCGAATTTCTTAGATTGCGACTTGTATATTATAATATAGTTCTTCTTTTAATATTATAATAACATCAAAACAATAATTATTATATTTTAATGGCCACGATAAAACACTCGTTCCTAACAATTATGCAGACGCAATACGTGTCGCAGTCGTCCTAATAGCAACCGTCAACTACGTACAATATTACATTTGATATCACGTTTAATATTATTATTTTAACGAACGTGTAACTAAAACCGAAACCATTGAACGTTTTCACGCATTATAAACAGGGATAATTTGTACGATTGTTACGATTGGGTATATCATTGATGAGCAATAATGATTTAATCATTTTCTGATCTCATTGTAATATAGAAATGTTAGGTGATAGGAAGGTATTAAACAGCAAAAAATGAAACAAATGTGTCGAGTCTTCACTTCAACGTTGCACCATCGGCAAACGCAGTATTACAATTATATGGATTTTAAATTTGAATTGAAACTTTTCACTATCATTTGATATCTACAATATTATAATACAATATTATATCTACTGTAGGAATATTGCGTTAAAAATGTAAAACGCATATATAGTATATATATATATATTTCAGTTATAAACGTTTACCGTTTTGTTTGTACAATAATTATATTATATTATATTATATTATACTATATAGATTTGCTTAATAGTACCCAACTCAAACCGTTTAAGACGAAAATTCCCTGAAGCATTGCCTTGCCCTAATACCTATGCGACTGCCGCAGAAATGCGCATTTAATAATATAATTGGTGTTATCACTTTTTCTATTGTTTAAATCCACATACAAACATCATATTAATATAATAGGTGTAATATAATCATTCATAAACGATTTATGCCATATTATACAACTGTGTAAAGAGTATAATAAGCTCTTTGGCGAATGTTACTGGTCAGAAAAATATGTATTCATCATAATAATATTGATATTGGACACGATACTATTGTTGTATGTAGGTATATCTATCCTCAACTCCCTTGCACAGCTGTAGGTACATAATATTATATAGTAGGTACACGACGTTATAGAATATAGTAATGCTATTATAGTCGTAACACATGCACTGCACATAATTTATAGTTATATATTATATATGGCTTATGCAACAGAAAATGAAATTATACACATGGGTTCGGGTTAATCTCGGTAATAGCATATTTCAATACACGACTCGTTTTTAACACATGATAATAATATACATAATATACCTATATATAAAGATACACACACACGACTATCATCACGTGATTACAATATTATTATTATTATGAACGATGGAAATAATATAATATTATGTGTGTGTGTGTATGTGTTGGTAGATAGGTAGATAGGTTGGTAGATATAGGGTGGCTTTCTCTCCCCACAGTTTGCTAATATTGCATATTTATAGGTATTACTGTATTAGCCATTATGTATGCTATACCGCTAGAATGCGCGATCCGTATAAAAAATAAATAACATGATAAATTTAGGGCTGTACAATTTTTTTTGGTGATTGTGAAACGTAGCTTTTTAAGTACATAATTTGAATTATGTAACTACAAATCCATTTATTAAACTTTTTGTTTTGAAATGTTTCAGGTGAATAGCATTAAACAAAATTCAAATTCAATCAATATTTTTCTTATTTTTTTCTTATTAAATAGACACATTTTTATGCATGTAAAATGTAATGTACTAATGTATAATATCCTATAATATCTATATAAATGTAAAAATTAAATTAAAAACTATTTTAACTGAATTTTATACTATCATTTTTGGCATTTTATATTGCATTTTAAGTGTATTTTAAGTGCATATTTGATTGCATTTTTTTTAACATTTGTAATGCATTTTTTAAGGTTTTTTAGTGCATTAAATTCACAGCCCTGAATTAATAATACATTACCGTTATGGAAAACGCATTGTACTGCGTGAAGAAAAAATAATTCCTTTGCAGTTCGAATCCTGCAAACAACAACTCCTTGATCCTATTGTTTTTATGGATATTGGGTGACACAACGAAAACGATTATCATATTTATTAGGTATTACTTATGTGAACCCATATTTCGAAACACATATTATTATTATTATACGACATAATATTATGAGGTACCTACTTATATATATATATATATATATTATAATGGAACGAACCGACACAGACATGATAATTACAATACACTGTTACGTCGTTTACTGCAATTTCCGTAATTTTTTTTTGTAAGTATATTCGAATATTATGTAAATCGAAGGTAAATAAATCGTCTGCACTGAACGATCGTTATTAATATATTATGTAAATATTATACGTTTAAAAAAAAAAAATGTTTACCGATGATCCCTTAGTCATTCACACGTGCAGTGTTCGATGTCTTTTGAAGAAAAAAATGATGTACCCACCTATTTAAATAAAATATGTGTATAAGTTGCAACCATATTAATTTAGCATATTCACTCGTTGACAATACTTAATTTAAATTTATTTATTTCGAACAAAGAGGTTCTGCCTTAACATTATTATACTACTATACTGTGTAATAATGGCACATAAAGACAACAGTTAGGTATAATATTATACACTATTTTGGTATAAATATTTGTTTGGTTTTGGGTATACAATTAGTACGATACATAATAAAATAAGGCAACAGCTCATAATCCGGCAATTTCCGCGATCAATAGATAATTGCTTAAAATCTTTACATATTGGCTATGCGCAATACAACTGATACAATATTATACCTATGCGTTAATCCCATTCAATAACTTATCCTAATATTCTAACAGTATATAATATATTATTACAACTTTGCAATAATTTATATTTTATATAAGTATTCTGCAAAATGTGTTAGGTATATTATTGTGCACCATATTTCTTAAGACAACATCAGCATACAAGTACATATTTTTTCTTGAAATATAATTTTTTGAACCAGTTTAAAATAGTATAAATTACTAATTAATTAATATACCTATTTTAAAATCAATATAAGCATTATCACGTAGTGGAACATAATTTTTACCGGGTACTACTCATCTAAACTTTAAATTATTTTTATTATTGAAAAAACCATTTGTCTAAATCCTTAAAGTATTATTCTGCTTCTAATTATTATGAAAGCCAATCGATGCAAAATAACATGTTATAATCACACTATACTTTCAAAAACACGAAAATCGACTTAAACAATTAGCGTACCTACCTATATAACTTGCCGTTAAATCGTGGACATTGGACCTCCGTGTATTGCACTCATGGCTATATAAGTATTTATTATTAATATACAATGTAACTAATATAATAACTTGACGGGTGAGTGATGTGTAGCCGTACAGGCACTTGCCGTTTTTAACAGCGAAGCCAAATACCTGGGTTGACACGTCGAGCAGTTGTCTCCTCTCAGCTGCTGAGGGAACTATTATTATCGGCGGGGAAAAAAATTTACCAGTCGCGCTGAATTATATAATATGGCCAGTTGTCCTCTTGGTAATATTTGTAATTTCCGTATATACATATTATCACGACATACACATAATATATAATGTACCTAAACGTATATGAATAGGTACAGCGCTGAGGTGAACGAAGCGAGACGAGTGCTGCCCGACGCACCCGGTCTTTGTGTACATCCTGTCCGGCTTTTTGTTTTCATCGATGCGTCCCATAAAAGACGTTCAAACTAGTTGTTGTTCGTACACCTATTACATATAAATATATTAATATTATTATATATTATATATATAAGATTATCGTAAGACTGCCGACAACCGTCCGTATAATGCTTCACAAAAGAAATTCATAGACAATAATAATATTATTATAAAGTATATACAAATAATATTATTTTCAACACAATGTTTTTTTCCTTCTGAAATCCCACGTTTGAAATTTTAAAAAAATCGTTTCAATGATGCGACTATGATATTTTGAATGTATTTATTTATTTTGTCTAGTCCATAATATACATAGAGTCGTAGAAAATATGCCTATTATTACCTGTGGGGCATAATAATACAATAATCAACAATTATACATTAACATACCAATGATTGATACTTATACTGTAGTTAATTAGTATGGAATTAATTGTGCAGAAACTATACCCGCGGGAAATGATCAACTCCAGATTTAGACAATTTATTAATTTAATCTGCAATAAGCATACTCTATAAAAATATATGAAACTTACAAGTAACTACGGATCATACACGCCTAATAGTGTTATTTTCAATCTTGTGTAACTATTGTATTTGTAATTTTTTTTAAAATATTTTCGATAATATAAAGTCATACGGTATATGTATTTACGGTTAATTGTACGTTTCGTGTTATAATATATACATATATGATAGTATAAATTTTAAATATCTAATTAAAAAAGGTTGTATCTATATATTAAATAAAATATATACCAAAATACTATTGTGCAGCCACTGTATTGTACTAGGTAAAAGTTGTTATATTTTAGTTTAAGTCAATCAGTCATATTTATACTAGTACGAACTACAATTACAACGATTGGTTTACAAATTTTACGATATAATAGTATTTATATTATATACTGATATGAATATACCATAGATATGTCCGCGAAAACAGGGTACACTGTATAACCCATATTATTCATTACCCTAACCATATTTTTGAATTCTGTTTGTTTGACAGAATACTAGAAACTGAAACTAGAATAAATATTGATATAAATATTTGATCACCAATCTTCCAGAGACAGAATTCTAAAATATGACGTATAGGGTGATGAGTAATGTAGGTAATTGAGTTATAGTGTGTACCCAGTTTTCTTGGACACACGTTATACCTACATATTATTATACTACATAGTTTACATATTTGCTACTTAGGTACATATGACATACTGCACACACACACGTATTGTATGGCTTCATAATATTATATTCATTGACATATTATATTGTCCAATAAAATGCATTTAACTTGTACTTTTCGTTGCACTCGAGTGCAGATAATATAGCTGTGGTGTAAAACATTATTATATTATACATATACTGTATTATAACGTTCTCGAACGAAATATAATAATATATATTTCTCCTCTAAATAATAATAATGGTAATGGGAAACAAATCTGTTTGTAAAAAATAATAGTTATTATAATAATAATAAAAAACCGTTTGACCACATCTGTTGTCGTATTATTATATTTATATATATTTATAACAACGCCGGTACTCGGGGAAAAGACACACACACACACTCCATACCTAAATAATATATATAAGTATAATATTTATAAAATGTACATCCGTTGAAACACACACACGCATATATATATATATTTGTATATAATATATAAACACGAAATAAACACAAGTCTTTGAACGACTACCTATGTGTGAGAGTGTGCGTGAGTGTGTGTAAAGGTACCTATATATATATAACATAGAGTTCTTCTAGCGAAACACACGCAATACGTGTCCGGACGAGGAGAGAGAACGCACATACTTGGCCATTTTGTTTCGTGCACGGACCACAACTCAACTGAAACATCCAAGGTTTATGTTTATCCACGCATATATATATATATATATATATATATATTCACACACACATTCACACGCACACGCACACACACGCAAGCACAAACATATCTCGTGACAGCATGACATATTATAATACAAAAACAATTGAAAATTCATAATGAGGTCCCCATATATATGTGCGTGTGTGCACGTCTTTCAGACACATCATAATTATTATGGTATAAATATATATATATAATTTATATATTATATACGTATATATACCTCGTGTACATACAGCATACTATAGAAATCTCGGCAAATTATAATATATATATTTTTATGTATATTAAATATAATACTGTTAATAATTTAAAGGTACAGTTATGTATATAAGTAGAGGTACCGTCGAGTATGTTGTTTACGTTTCAATACTCATACTTGGGATTTATTCAAATTAAAATCTCCCGACACTGTTGAAACATTATACCATATGTTTTTATAAATATATTAATTGTATGTATTTAGGAAAATTTCTACCTAGGCAATATGATAGCTACACGACACAATACTAATATTGAGCTATATAATATTAAGAGGACGCGTCTCAACTCTCAATCGTATGCAATGTCTCGTCATCTTCTAGGTAACAATAACACTAGTTTTTCTCAGTGAGGCCCAGTAATCTTCATTATAGTCATTTGAATAAAAATATATTATTCTGTGGTTTTGATTCGATAATTATGATTATTTGTAAATTGTAATGTTTTACACTCATATAACTTTCTTTAAAATTAAAATATAGAAAAAAAATACTTCCAACAAACCATACAGAAGAACAAGCCCGGATTAAGAAAATTTTGGGCCCGGGGACAAACTATTTTAGTGGCCCATAAAGGCATAAACTTAATCAAAATATTGGTGACCCACAAGAAAATATATTTCAGAGATAAAATTTCTTTTTACTTCATAGGTATATTATATTTCATTATTTTCATTATTTAAATACTTTTTTATAAAATGTAAATGTTTGAACAATGAACATAATATACATAATAAATTATAAACATTATTGTATGAATGCATTCATTATTCTAGGTAATATTCAAAAGTTAACATCAAAAATGATATTATTTTGTTTTCATTTTTATCAATATAATGTACTGTAAAATTGTGTATAGTTAATTAATTAATATTGTAACAGACTCCCTACTCTTACTCTTACAAGCTATTGCTTATAGATAGTATAGGTATTAACTTAAATTTTAATTTAAATATAAATATTATTATGAAGAAGTTAAAATAGATTATTATTAATATTATTAAAAACAGTTTTATAGTCAAATCTATAAGAGGTACATAGTAATAATGATTCAATCATCATTCGCCGTAAATTCGTAATCGACGGTATTCACCATACACACTACTCAGGTATTCCTATAAATCCCATTTCCTTACCAATTATCTTCCTGCTTAAAATAGACGACATTGTCGATATCACGATACCATAATAATAACACAATAATGGATAATTATTATCCATTATCGATATATTATGGTAATATTTAGCAATATTAGCCTATAGGAAACTTTAATATATTTTATTCAAACATTTCTAATTTGATAAAAAAAACGTACTATCCGCTAGGGGCCCACTATTGTTTGATATCCGTTGTGACCTGTAGGCCCGGGGCCATAGCCCCCTCTGCCTTCCCCCCTTAATCCGGACTCGCAGAATAATAATATTTTGTTTATCATTAAGTTTAATAACAGGTAAATTCACCCTTATATAATATATTTAAACTGACGAAGCTAAATGATAATTACTGAACAAACGTTTTCTACCTATGGTATACACATTTTTGTGACATAAATAACACATACTTATAGGCCTAAAGATGTAATATAGGATTTATCATAACTCATAACTCAGTGTATATACAGTACCTTACGCATAACCTAAAAATCTCGATAAAACATTTTCCATTCACAATTTTTTTCATCGACGGATAAACATTCCACGAGGAAATAAAAATAGCAACCAAAAATGTTAACTTCACTGTGCTTTAAGTCACCGACATACTACAAAGACAAACCAAATGTCCTTTAATCTAATTTCAATATTATCGATCATAGAATTATTGACGTACCTACCTAATTTAAATCCTACATACTAAAATATGTGATAGGAGAACTAGGTACTTATACAAAAGGTGTGAATTCATTAAATGCCAAAATTGTCTAGACTATAGGCCATACACGTAGCTACTGCGACTACTCATTACCATGCATAAAAGATATGAAGAAAACCACGTATTAATGTTTTGCTTAAAATCAAAAATTACCTACTCCAGCTATAGGTACTTGAGCTTTATATGTAAAGTAAACCACCCAGCTAATTATAGAGTCTTCCAAATCCACAAATATCTTTAGCGCCGTCATCAGGAAAAACCTCCCTCTAAAATATAAATCTTCCACTGATGGCTCTCCAACTAATTAAGTTTCATATTATTGAAACCAATACCAAATAAAAACCTTTATTTAAGACCCCGGGAACAAATTCGGATATACCGTTATTGGTATTAATGTATGTATTATCATCTCTACTAGGTAAATGTCCTCGTGTCATAATTAATAATTATGTTATACACTAATTATATAATATATTACATTAAAATTAAAATTATTGAATTACATTATACCTACAACGGATCGCGGTTTAATGTTATTATAGGCACGGTAATGCGGTATGTGTACCTACATAATAATATTAGGTATTTAATATTTAAAACGTTTATTTTAAGAAATATGACGTTCGTGTCGATTCGGCAGTCGAAACTGACACGGCCGTGTTCATAATAACAATAATATTCATGTAGTATATACACGATGATGAATATACGATGAGATTTTAATATTAAAACTTCTGTCAGACACGTCATTTATATTATATTTGTATGACGTTTTAGCCAATCGCAAGCGCTTCGTGGCGGATGACAGACACATTATATATTATAAATGTACCTATATGAGTGGTTCTCTGGAATAAACAAACACGACAGTATTTACATAAGGGAATGATCGAGGTCGATATGAAATGACGGTTTTTGCTATTTTTCGGTGGCGGGTCAAAGCCTCTGAACGAAAAAGTTACCCGAAAAAACGTCGACGGTCGCGTGTAAAGAAACAACAGTGCCCCTATTCAATATATATATTATACGTTGTCAGACTGTAATATTATGTTTAATAAAATATGGTAATAATATGATGTATTTGAAAAAGAAAACGTTTTTAAGCAAATCGGTACAATCGATATTGTTGATGTTTAACACATATAACTAGGGTCCGGATTTATATGCTCTAAAAACCTAAGAAATATGCACTATAAAATATGCATTTATGCTCTTATTTATAGAAATATGCCCAATAAATAAAAAATATGCACAAAAATTGATTAAAAAAAATGTTTATTTCATTATTTTTATATTATGTTCACATAAATTATACTATATTTTTTTGATTCATTTTTTTAGTTTCAACATTTTGTAATTTCAATCTGAAAAATTAAAATTAAAATATTTTTATTAAATAAATTATGTGACTAAACGAAAATTAATACATACCAAAAGCATTCGTATTGCATTGTACCACGAATGTTTTTTTCAGGTTTTCAAATGTGAAAGTTCGTCGATTATCAGCCAATACATTTTTGTATCTTGAAAAACTCCTCTCTACGTCGATAGATGTGACGGGAGCGTATTTAAAAAGAGATACGTCGCTTGGACTGAAATTTTGTTCCATATTTTCCAAAGTTTCATTTGTTCCATCAATACAAGCAGAGATTTTTTTCAAGGTTTCATAGCCTTTATTTTTCTTTAAAACAGCTTGAAATTTGTCTTGAATTGCTTTTCTGACGTTTCCGTTTGGTATTTTGGAAATATTATTTTCAACATTCTTCATCAAATAAATTGAATCGTATAAAGATGTATTTAATTTTTCTAATAAAGTTATGCTACTCGGCAAAAAATTAAAGTGCGATTTTATATAAGCAAGATCACTAGTTTAATTTGGATCTTGAATTAAATTTTGCGTAATTTGTATGGATACCGCCTCGTTTTTGTCAAACATATTTACTATGGGACTAAAATCTTGAAATATTTATAAATATAGATATATAAATACGTTATTTTAATAAAAATAACCAAAATATTACATATTATTATGCATTTAAAAACCGTATATATGCAAAAAAAAATCGTAAAATACAGAAATATGCAAAATAAAACTTTATATTTCGGATCTATTGATTACAAATCAAACTTGTAGCTTACCTAGCTATTTTTAGGACTATTCAGAAAAAACATGCGAATGCATATAAATCCGTGCCCTACATATAATATATGATATAATATATAATTCAAATATTCTAACTAATAAAAAAAACCAATACTATGACAATTTATTTTTTTTATGACTTTTATCCTCTTGGTGTATTATTTTATTAACTTACATTATTTTACGTCAGTTAGTAATAACTAATAACTAATAAATACAACGAAATAAATAGTTATTTAGGCATTTATATGGCTACGTAGTACGTACGCATATATTATCCTATAGGTAACATAAGGATAACCAATAGATACAAATAGATTTAAATATCACTAGAAAAAATACCTCCATTTAATACACCTTCTAAAAAATAACCATAACCAATAAAAAATAAAACAAAAATCTGATAAATTGAATCTTCTCAAAAATATCTAAATAATATTAAGTACCTATATGGGTAATATACCCCTAATATAACAAATACGTATAAGGCATACTGAGTACTGAGTAATTAAGGTAGGTACCTATAACTGAGTTACTAGAGTGTACCCAGTTTTCGGGTTACACACGATAAAATATGTCCACGTGTCGCAGCTGTTCGATACTTTAAATAGTTTAATCTCCTCATTGTCGAAGTCATTCGGTAACAATGGTTAGGGGTGTACCCAAGGGGTGGGGGCTCGGGCTTGGACCGCAACATTTATTGACAGAATTTAAAATTCTTAAGGTGCAAACCACTGATTGTATACTTTTTACATGTTAAAAAAATGTGGACCCCCTTTGAAAAATTCCTGGGTATGTCCCTGACAACGGTAGCCAAAAAAAAAATAAAACTTTAAAAATTCATAGATTTAACTATGGTTCCATCCGATGACTTTACACACACATACTCGTGAGCTCATGTATTTTGTATCTACTGGGTCGGTCAAAATTATCTTACGAGTTATGACTTATAAGAATACAAAATTATTGTATAGTTGTGTGTTATAAACCTATTCAAGCCTCATAAATAGAATGGCGCGTGTTTACCAGCATTTAAAAGCTAGAGAAAATAAATCTATGTATTATTGAAATATTATAATACCTGTTTCTTCTGCACCATGTAAATGAACTTTTTCCATGTATAAAGAGGATAAAAACGTATGTCTTGAAAAAATGCTATGATCCTCTTCAATCATATATATCTAGCTTAAATTACCATAATAATTGCTAAAGAAAAGTCTGAAGAAAAATCGTTAAACATTTATGATATTATAAATAGTTTTTTTGAGTGTCATAACAATAAGAAAATACTGAATATACTGTTAAAATTAATTACATTTGTATACATTATTATAAAAATATGAAATTTTTTAGAATTTTTTGTAAACTATAGGTATACTTACCTTTAAATGTATAGATGATAAATAAGGTGTTATAATATTATTATTTTTGTTATGAAATCAAATAAATACCTATATATTATATAATATACTTTTCATAAAATATAATATACATTTTTTGTTCCCGCGTAATGCGACTTCTCGCTTGAGACGCTATTTTTAACTTGTCCCTTGGAAAGCGTTTAAACGGGTTCCACTATATATCAAAGTAAAAATGTTGTTCCTCCTAAAAAATGTTTGCGTAGCCCACCTGGTGCAAAAATTCTGTCGTCTCTACTGGGTAGGGTAGCAGTCACTTATGCATAAAACATATACAATAGCGAACTTGTTAGAATGAAACACGCATACTAATACAGTGGGTATATGCGACTTCCGAGAATTGATGTTTGGCCGTCGAAGAAAAATAATATTATTAAATTCAAAAAATAATTACAAATGAGAAACAGTAGGATAACTCACAAAACGTAATAGCTATATTTAAATATGTTTATAATAGTCAGCTACCAATATCATATAATATGTATATTGTGTATTATATGTATGTATGCGTTATACAAAGTCTGTTAACGAACCTTATTATTATTATTCATTCATTTTTTTTATTATTATTAAGGGTTGTATTATACGGAGGTACGATTTAAAGGGTGTTCCGCACCGTATATTTGGCATGCCTGCCAATAAATGCTTTTCCAACTAGTTTTCCTGGAATCTTATTCTATAGTGAATCGCGTTTTAAATTATAAAAATATCACGTAGTCATCGTATTATATTTTTCATTGCTTGGTATTCGTGTACAGAACTTGATCCGAAACCCCGATACTTCGAATAGCGTATAGTTACAGGTGATCTAAAATAGAGGTTGTTTTTTATTTTTTGAATTCGTGAGTGGAATCATTTTAAGTTCAATTTAAATCTATTTAGATTGCGAGTGGAATTTAATGTCATTTTTAATGTCATGTATATTATCATGCTTTGGTCCAGAAATATTGATAATCGCTCTAATTTTCAATAGTTAGGTGGCTCCTGGTAAAAAATGTTATCTAGTAAATTGAAAATTCAAATTTAAAAAGGTGGGCCAGTGGGTACCGCTTTGCTGTTGTACTGTATACCTACTATATAGGTGTTGTGTGGGTCACTGTAATAGATTTGTTAAATTTGAATTCAATGATATAAAAATAATTTTATATGAAATAAATTCTGATTGAAGACCTCAGCCTAAACTATAATAATAATATTTTAAATAACAAAAGTCAATAATATAGCTAAAGTCTCAGTTTAAATATCTAATTTTGTCTAAATTTGAACTTAAAATATCTTTAAATAAAGACTGTGTTTATATATTTTTTTTTTTATATATTTCGGTCACTGTATGAACTACTTATAAGAAACCTTGCTAAATTTTAAATCCTATGCTATAAAACATGGATATTATATAGATTTTTTAACTGCAAAACAATTTGCAATTATTCAAGACTTTGATGAATTTTGTCAAAATTTGAACTTTAAATGCTTATAAAAAAAAAAAATGTGCCTAGGTACGTATCTTCAATATTTTTGAGCTGCTATTATAACAATTTTTGTGTCATATTTTAAAGCTTTTTGACCCAACGAAAAAATGTTAGTAATATTTATAGAAAACTAACTTAAAAAAATTCAAAAATTCAAATGGTATAAATAACTCTAAAAGAGTCAAAATCTTTAGATAATTTTATAATGCATAAAAAATTAAAAAATTATAAAATGACAATTTGGAATTCCATATATCGATGGTCATTTGATTGTTAATTACAACAAAAATTATAAAAATCCTTCGATGAGAATTCGTTAATTTTCGATTGAATATCAATGAATAAACAATTGAACTTTATTCAATCATAAACAATTAATTTGATTTTCTAGTAAACTGTTTATTTTTGTTAAAGATAGAAAAACTTATAAGGAATCCCGAATCTTGTATTAAATTTTAAAATCTTAGATATAATGGGATGAAACATTTTTAATCATTTGTAGATATGTAGTCAATTGAGTCTAAAAAGATGTCTTTATATAATTTGGGTGATGTCTCGTTGAGTGGAGTTTCGGTATTTACTTAAAAGATTTTTTTCT
>NC_042493.1:54625276-54649566 GCF_005508785.2 Acyrthosiphon pisum
GTTTAATTTCGGTTTTGATGTGAAAATTTTTTTTGAATACCTATAGAGTTTGTAAACTTGGTACGTTCTGTATATTATGGTTGTTCTTGTCATTGATATTATAATTATTGTGGTTATTTGCATCGATGATTTTAATTACAGTGGTATTGAAGGCGTTATCTGAATATTGTGTGGTTGAAGGTAATTCATTAATTTCGTTATTCACTGTGGTATAACGTTTTTTCATTGTCTAATGTTACAATTGTAACATTGTGTTTATTAATTATTAATAATTTTTGATGAGGCAATTAGTCTGTAATACATATTATTAATATAGAGTTAGCCAGTTAGCGAGTATGTCACCCATTGAAATAAATATGAAAATTTAACACATAAAGTATATGTAGATTCAACAAAAAAAATTGTTCATCTAACAATAATTATTGGTTAACACATTGTATTATAATATTATGCTGTAACGCTATTGAAAGCTATAAATTGAGAGCGCGGTACGATAAACGTTGGTCGAGGTTTTATGGTTATACATGAAATTGACAAACTATTATCAAAACTATATAAATTATTGAATGTCATAAAATGTTTTAATGGTTTTATTTATATCATAAATTCGTTAATGCATTTTTATATTTTATAGTGCATTAACATCCGGGACCATAGAAGTTGGTGTATTTTTTCATTTAAAAAAAAAAAAAAACAAAATCATATTTTGTTTTAAACTATTTTATTCTGTTTAAAATTATATTTTAAACAAAATAAATTGTTTGGGACTTAAACAGTTAAAAACAGTATAATATTTAAAATAACTTAATTTTAAGTTAAGAAGTAATTTACTTATATGCCAATATGCCGTGTACAAGTATAATTTATGTTTCACTGTTTATTTATTACTTATTTTAAATCTTAAAAATATTTGAAATGTATTTTAAATATTTTCTGAATGGATATTTTATGTAGACATTATACCATGTATAATATATAATATTAACTGTTAAGTAAAGATATTTTAAATTTGGTAATTTATTCAATAAAATTTAAAAAAAAAATTTAAATGAAGGATGGTAATAGATATAGTTATTTAATATTTTAAATTTTTTCCGAAGTATATCTATTATTATTTATTATTACTAATAAAGAAAAAAAACACAAAAATCACTTGGATTTTACACTGTTTTAAACATATTATCTCGTATTCGTTTTAAACAATGAATAAAACGTTTAAAACAAATGTTATAATCAAAATACTGCTATTGCCCATATTGTTTTGAAACAATGTATAAAATAATATACTGCATGTTAAACTAATAATGATTTAAAAATTATGTTGTCGAGTGTCGATATTCATTATTATAGTCATGCACTTAAGAGAAACAAATTTAGAAGAGAAGAAATTTATTAAGAGATCAAGATGTAAATTTTTTTGAAAAATGCATGGATACTTTTGAACTTTTTTCTCGTCATGTTAGCCATAATGGAGGCCAGTAGTCTGCAGCAATTAAGATATTGGTAAGTATAATATTATAATATAATACGACATTTGTGCACAAAAGAGTATTATACCCATAAATAATAGTATACCCACGTATTGTGTTTTTTTTATAAACTCAAATATTATTTTGAGAAATCGACTTTCCCACATTTTTGATATTATTCCCCAAATTTCTAAAAATGTCACATTAAAAAAGAGTATTTATAAATTGTCGTATTTCAATTTTTGGAGAAGTTAGAATCAATAATGTTGAAAAGTCGATTTGAAGTAGACTTGACGACAAATTCAAATCTGTTTTTAGCATCGCGTCATTAGATCAATTGCTATGTTAGGCAAAGAACCCGTCTAAAATCTTATGTAGAGCTTGTGTTAGACAAAAACAGAAAATCACGGTATCGAATCCTCTAAATATTTAGTATTTTAGAATAATAGTATAGACAATTTTTTCTTATCACCTGTCACACAAATGTTCATTTTAGGTACTTCTAATTAGTTCTAATACATTATTTTTTATAATTACCATTAATATTTGTTTTATTTATGACACATTATTATCACATTCTTATACGTAGTTTGTCATATTTATTTTTTTTTTTTAAGTTAATTCCGATTAACATATTATATTATATAATTTTATAGTATATCATGAATCCATACAATTTAAAATATAATAAATGTGATTTTTGATCATAAATTCATAAATCTTCGGGATTATTTAAATACTATATAGCATAGACGGCATATTATAACGGACATAATGATGGACGAGTTCAGCCTGCGGTTAGCTGTATACATGAACACGAACGTTGTAATACGTATATATAATTTACAATCGAAAAGTGAATTTTATGTATTGTGGTTACGGTTTGTCTATAGCAAATAAATTAGGTATATAAACCCACGATATAACTCAACAGCTAGGTTACTTTGGTCTTTATTAATGTCACATTGTCACAGATAGGTATAAAATACAGACTCTGTATTACAGAGTACCATACCTTTCTATATACGACGTATCATGGATAAAAACCTACCAATAGTAGGTAGTTGTAAGTTTTTCATTTTAAAAATCATGTAATTATCCAACGATATGTAAACGTTACAATAAAGCCAACTGCTATACATATAAATTGAATGTAAAATTTATAAATTAAAAAAAGTCGCAGCTCACTGATTTGGCAAGAAATAAAAAGGAAGAATGTACCAACTATAGGTTACAAACCAATTCCAACGATTACAATTTAACCTTTAGAAAAATGTAGTAACGCCAATTTCAATATTTATACATTTATTTTTCACATTTTACAATATTTAATAGTAAAAAATAAAAATAAATGTAGTATGTTTACTATCCATCAAATTTCCTTTTATATAATTAAAACTAAAAAAAAATTCTGACTTCATAAATCTGTTTTAATTATAATTTAGAAACAGAAAATAAATATAAATACCTATTTAAAATTTATTAATGCACTTAATTAGCCCGTTGCATAATAAATTAATATATTTTAAGTTTTATCAGTTAAAAGTAAACAAAAAATTAAATAAAAACAAAACATTGCCATAACAATAATAGATAATTCAAAACAGCTATCTTACGTACAATGTTACCACTTTTGGTATCCTATACATACATTGTTATACACGATTGTATTACCTACAAAAGTTATTTCCAAACGTTTATATTTTTTCTTTTTTTAGTTAAACTGTTTTTTGTTTTTTAAAGGTACAATAATTGTTAGGTATAAAAACATTAACACTCGTCAAAAATGTCAGTGTCGGAAATAGCGCATTTAAGTATGCAGTATCGCATTTCTGCGGCTAACGATTACACCCATATACATGAAGCATAATATATAATATAACGACATATCATATATTCAAGTATCTGGATAATATTGAAAAAAATGCTGATGGATGTGTGTCAGCACTTTGAAGCCTATGTGGAACGTTAAAATGGTAATAATACATAGGTATAATTTTTTGTAATAAGTAGAAAATTTGTTTCCCCGTTATTTTAAGAGTATTTTACGTAATTGGGCCCGTAACCATTTTTTATTTTTGCAAAAATTTCAATAATTAAAAACGTGCTACCTTCATACTTTACATTTTCTTCATCACACTGTAAAACATGGAATCATAGATATGTTTTTAAATTCAAAATCATGATAAAACATACGACAACTTATATTGAAAATTACAGTAATTATTTTTCATCAAAAATATGGGCAGAATTTTCAGCCACCTCAGAAGGAATAACAAACTGTTGAGAATGGTTTCATGAAAAACTGAATACACAATTTAATTCCGCCCACCCAAATATTTTTATTGAGATTTATGCTTAACAGTCCTAATAGTCTGTAAAAATGGGAAAGAAATTTTTGCTAGTTGAATATATTATAACAATTTTCAAAAGTTGATCTAACATGGTTGTATTATCATGAAACATCATTGGAACCAATTTGTTTGTTACATATAGACTACACGGGAACCAATTCGTCAATTGGGATCCTACTCGTAGTCGTCCTTGAAATAATATTTAAAAAATTTTGTTCAGGTCGGAAACACTTTTGTTCAGGTGTAAAATAAACATAAAAAATCACTTAATCAAAATTACATAGGTAACTTTTTAACTGTAAGTAACATTAACAGAATTTTTTTTTCAAATTCAAGTCCTGGTTTATAATAATATAATAAATAATAATATTATAATAGAGTCTTGAGTTTTTGACGGACAGGAATCATTCATGATAGGTGCGTTTCCAATTTGTGTGTATTTTCTCGGAACAACGACGAGCCTTGCCGCGGGCTCGTGGCTGTCTCTGTAAACATTTCTGCGAATAAAAACAATTCCTAGCTAAAAATATTCATAATCGTAATAACGATAATTATTGTCACATGACGTCACGCATTCGCATGCAGATAATGTAATACCAATATTATAATACCGCGTTTTCTTTAACCATTACAAAACTCGAATACCGATTACCTAGTGCAGTATTACCTACGTATCATTATTACTCTATAATATGTCCTTTGCCCAACAATATATGCAAATACGCAATTTTTTTTTAATTGAATCGCACGCTGATTATCTTCAACACTATTAAAGCTTACTGAATTTACATCGCGTGAGTAACGAGATGGCACACGTGACCTGGCATAATATCTGAAAATAAATATTTCGAGATAAATACCTATTGGCTATTATAGATAAATCGTCGTATCGATAGATTTTTAAATTGGTTTCTAATTAGTATAGTCTCGATGTACCTATGTTAGATAGGCTCGTGTGACTGAGCCATTATCACATAGGTACCTAATATTACTCGCATCTCGCATCTTAGCGGAGTAATCAAATTGGGTCCTCTAAAAAAGGTCACAGACCACAATCTTTATATAATACGTAAATTGAGGACTAAACATGTTTGAAACGTACTTACATAAATTGCGTCCCGAGATTCTGCTTATTTTCATTCGGCAAGACATTGTAAAGATAAGTAATAATCAATGATGAAAAATAAACACCTATAGGTACAAGACAAAATGTATGAGTTTTAAATTAAAAAAACTACTCGTTTAGACTTCATGCAGGAATTATGTTACTTACGATTTTTCAACAGTTATTTGAAAACTTATTTTTAGTAATACGTTTTTTAATCATAAACAAAAAACAGCAATATACTAATTATATTAGGTACTATTTACCAGTCACAAGTCTGAAAAATCCTGAGGTACGATGGGGCACTAAAGAGCGTCCTTACCCTTTCTTGTTTTTCTATTTATTTTTGTTTTTATTTTATCTCATTTGCTTATTGTATTACTATAAATAAAGATTATAAATAAACAAAAAAAGTCAGAAAGACGAGAATGAAAATATTAAGTCTGCGAAAGTTTTCCTAGACGTAATAATTAAATAACTATTAGCGTATAAATAAAAATATTTTGACTAAAATGTACACATTATGCATAAAATATACTCAGTTGGTAATTTACACAAAAAGTTTAATTTGGGATGCAATTTTCAACGACTTAGCGTCAGTACGCTCAGTATCACTTCACGATAATTAGTAATAAGTTATTACTAATAACCATTGGACAAAAATGTTAACAATTTTAAAAGTCAAACAATTTTTGAAAATTCAAGGCTCAAGGTTATACCTATGTTCAATGTTTTTTATTAAGTGAAAAATAAATCCATCTGGCGTTGTATTGTCTACAACAAATTTGAATGCAGTTCGTTCTTACTTTATGTCAAAAGTTCTGTGTTTAAGTGGTATTTTTCACATAATCTTAAGCTTTGTCGTATTATATAACTTATATAAGTATTATTTATTAGTTGATTTTAGAGAACACCCCCATTATCAGATAACTTATAACTGTATACTTAATAAACTTTTTAGTTTCTATAAAATAGTTAAATTTAAATTATACGTAGTAGGAGTACCTAAAGCTGGAAAAGCTTTCTCAAGACCTTTTTACCGCGAGACATTAATTTCCCACAATCATATTGATTAATGTATAAGATAAGAAAAAAATCAAAGCGGCTCGCGGCTGATGTTTTCCCATTCACTTTAGCTGAAGCCGATCAAACTGAAACACGCCGCATATAGCATGCGATGTCTGAAAGAAGAAATCGTACTTACATGTATGTATATGTATAGGTATTTATTATGCGTATTTTTTTTTATATACATAGGTACGCGCTGAAAGAATGCGAGAACCGTTTGTGGTGTTGGTAAAGGGGACGGTACATAAACGAGTTGCAAATAACGTTCGATAATAACGATTATTAGCGCGGAATAAAAAATAAAAAATCGCGGTATATAATGTTAAACCACTATGACGCGTATATAATATAATATTATAATATTCTACACACATATATTATATTATACACGGCCGACTCGTTCTCGAGATAAATATTAATAACCGTCATCGCGTTCTGCACGCGCGTCCGCCGCTCAGGAATAAAATCGTTTTCTCGCCCCGCTCTCCACAAGTATTGCGTAAAATAATAATTAATTACAAAACGCATGTATGTATAGGTTTGCATATATTATATTATAGGTATACTCCAGCAACAACCGTGAAATTGATTATTATTATTATTAATATTATTATTATTATTATTATTATTATTATTATTATTATTATCATCATCATCATCATCATCGTCATCATCATCATCGTCGTCATCATTATCATTATTTGTGAGTAACTATGCAATATTACATGTAGCAGGTACCTTAACCGGGCTGTACATACCTTTATACCACTTGTTGCCCTGCAATTTGTGTCCGTACAGGTACGGCCGTATATTCCCTATAATATGTGAAAGTCGCGGCGTTTTCATCGTGTCCAACGAAAATCTAGAAAATTACATATTGTCGGGGAACGGATTTTGTTGCAATATACCTATAAATCACATCGAGTATGATGCGTACATATATAAATCCCGATGATTTTTTTACATTAATGCAAACACACACATTATCGTCCTCAAAAATTGTTGGCGTTTTTAGAAAACTTGACATATACATTATAATAATGTGCATGCAGATTTTCGTTCTAAGTTTCCAACGTTTTTTAATGCCCACATTTTTTAACTGTATGGTGCAGTACATGCCCATTTTCAGCTATCTTTTTTTCGGCGATGGTATGATTGTAGTTGTAAAATATAAAAAAGAGTCAGTAAAACATGCATCAGAAAGCGGTGTGAAGAGCATCCATCTATATATTCTATCTGTGTTTTGTTTTAGTTATCCGCTGGTGGAGTAGTTTATCGAACGCAATGGCATTATCACAGTTTTCAGCATTTTTAATTAATTATATTTTTACAATATAGGTATAGGTATACGTGCGTCAGGTACTAAATTGTATTATACCTAAATTGGCTACAATATAACGTCTAGCTGGCGCCGAGGTTAACGGAGCAAGACGATTACCCTACGCTACCTGCACTGCTGCAACTATAATATAGTTGCAGCAGTATATATTATATCCTGTCCGCAGTGTATAATATAATATAATATTATATACCGATACTGTTTTTTTAATTGTTTTTGTATGCATTGCCAAGGACATCGTATAATATCCATGGTCAAAAAATACGGAATCGGTATAAATTTCAATGTAAATTTTTCCCAATTTTCATGTCCCTAGGAACAGCAAACATGCAGGCTCCCTCCTGCAAAGATTTTACGCCAAAAATTGCAATGCACTCTGCGCTATAGATCATAACTCCAGTATAATATATTTAGGCACGTGCGGCAAATATCTGCTACGCCGTGTTTACACTGCATTACATATACGGACACGCACTTAGGTCAACTCCCACTCGGGAATACAACTCGATTCGCACGTGGATCCCCTTTATATCATTAAAATAGTCGCTGCGACATTTGTTCTCCAGTTACACAGTGGTAGTAAAGCTCATTACTTTTCTGTGCAATCGGAACTTGTATAGCTTTATATTACTTTTATAATACCTGTGTGCGTGTGCACTCGCGTTGATAAAACATATTATATTATACATCTGCTGCTATGATTTGGGTTCTTCTCTGATTACGCTAAATTATAGAATATAACCCACACTGGTAGTGGTGATGGATGGGAGGGGTGTCCCGGGGCATGAAACGACTCTCCTCATAAGCTGGTGGATAGACGAACCAACCAAAATCCAAATAATCATTGAATGATCTGAAAATAATTGTAATTAACATACAATGATCTACGATTACAAATTATAATATATTCTAATATTGCTAGATAAAGCTGAAGGGATCGACAATATTTGACAATGTTTTGATAAATTAAGTTTGTAAACATTTCAAAGACGAAGATGCGCGATTTTTGGAGTGAAATGTAAGCAGACATTCAGTCCAGAGCCGACATTAGGATTTGCGAGGTCCTCGATACGAAAATAATAGCAAAGCCCATAATACGTTTCTATTTACGAATGTGTATTAGTATAACATTCCTACTTTTTTTATGATTCAAAATTAATGAGTTATCTAATAAGAAGATAACATATATTAAAATAATAAAACATATAGGTCGGATTTATAAATTCATAATTATTTTTTAATTCTTTTTTTACAGCATGATACTGTTAGGTATGTGTCAATAGATAATTCGTTTTTTAACACTCATTGCCAACTTATTTCAAATTACAAAATCCTATAGATAATGTAGAATTGAATGGAAATAAACGGTAATATAAATAGTGTGATAGATCCAAAGATTTAGATTATTGGTATAAGCCACTTACTAATTAATAATTATTACTATCCATGAATTCTTTTATAATAATGGATTACACTAAATTTCCTACCATAATATCGTTTATGGGGGACGGAGTGGCCGAGAGAACTACGAGTTTGGTTTCGATACGTACCACCGCCAGTTACACTATCGATCACAGGTGACTCCTCTCTATGGGTAGGCAACTGTCCAGAGAGAAAGGCCGCCATCCCCCAACTGGGAATGGCAGAAACCTACGGGTGCCCAATTTTCAATTCTGCCCAAAACCAAACACAGGTGTTTACCAAAAACCTAGAGTACCCTCCCTCACAATTGAAAAAAAACATCCAATGGTCTAAGTGTACCGTTACAACCGTAACCCCCACAATAGCTAATGGCCACAGTTGCCGGGTGCTAGACCAATAAAAAAATAAATAAATAGAAAAATATTGCTTAATTTAACTATTTTTACCACGTTGCGTTTTTGGTTCATTTTCATCATTATATTTGGTTCAGATATTTCATATAACTCTAGAATAGGTCTGCCACAATTCAAAATTTATGAATTTTGAGTTATGACTACTTTTAAATAGGGAAAAAATAGCTCTATAAAATGCAAGAACGCCATTCAATATAATTTTTCTTTAATTAGCCACTAAAAAGATGTGTAAGCGGTAAATTATTTATTTTTTGACTAATTTTCAAAACAAGTGAACCATATTTACTTTATTGCAATAAACTTATTTTAATTTATCCAATTAATTACTGAAGTCAAAATTCAAAACTGCCTTATGAGGATGTCACACCCGCATGTGTTGTTTCCGTCTTACAAATGTACGACATAGCAAACACTGTTTTGCGCGGGACATCTTTTGTCTTTCTGTATTTGTAGTAGTAGCTCCAAAATTTTTGAACATATAAGGTGGAAAATCATCTATGCAACAGCATGCCCATAATTTAAATAACATAAATACAATAAAAGTTATTTGCTTCTAAACATTTTGTTTTTTTGTTTTTTTTTCATTTGCTTATGAAAAACGATTGGATAGTGCTATTAAAAAAAAAGCACACTGTTGCACAGATAAAGTTCTTCTTTACGTGTTGTGAAAATTTGGTAGTTTTACAACAAATATCGTGCGGGAAAACAGCACAGAACAGTTTTTTCTATGTCTGTAAGACGGAGACAACACATGCGGGTATGACATCCTCTTATTTGAAATTGTTGAGTTTTTGCACTAAATAAAAATTAAAAACTAATATTAGAGTTGTGGCGGTATTGAATTTTATAATTTGTGACATTTCAGCCACAATATGAAATTAAATACTGCCATATTTTAGTTTATGGTTGTCTTAAAATAAATTTCTATATGCAATACAGCCACGTCATCTCAAAATATGGCAGTCTTGCATTTACTTAAAAAATTTTAAAAGGCCACAAGTCGAACTCTTTTGGTCAAGAGTGTATTTCATAAGAATTTAAAAAGTCATATTGTAAAGCATGATTGCAAATATTTAAGTTTTTAGTTTCATATGCATATATGTAAAAAATTCTTTATAATATCTGACATTCAAAATTGGGTTTTCTCAAAACTATACATTTTGAGTTGCGGCAGTCGTCTTGTTCTGGAGGTGCGAATTATATACGGTAAAATACACTTCACGAGTTTATTCTTTGTTAATTGATCAAGTAAAATTAGTTAGCTGATTCTTTTCTTTTAAAGCCTAAACTAATATAATATAAGCACAACAAATTAAATTAACTCTGAACATTCAATGTTTAACTAACGTTACGAGTTAAATCAACAAAACGTCTTAAGTATTAGCATACAAAAAAACTATATAGTCAACGTGAAATAGTAAAACCATCCTAGTTCTAACCCCTATCATCACGGGAGTTTTTTGTTTCCACTAAAGTGAAAAAAACGTTTGGTTTTTTGTTTCCGCCAAATCCTGGAATACATATAGGTACTGTATTTTAAAATTCTATTCAGGTAATATTTTTAGTTTAATAGGTACTTATTGTTATTGCAGTTGACGTATCAATTTATCTGTTTTATATTTTATCTGTTTAGTTTTTGTATATTTAATTTACAATTGTTTATTTGTATACAAATTAAATTTGATTATTATTTGAACACTTGAAATTAAAATTTTTAAAAATATATTCCCTAATATTAAGATGGGATTTATAGAACTGTTCGTTGAAATGTGCTCGTGAATAACATAATAATTTGCGATAAGTTATTGTTCTATATAAGCTATTACTGAAATTGGATCACACTGTGGGCGGAAACGTAATATATTTTCGGAAATATAATTTTCAGAATATCTTAAAAGTTAAAACGATAACTATAGGACATAGGGTACATAAAAACCAGTATTATGATTAGTCGTTCTCAAATCTCAAACGATAATTAAAAAAAAAAATTGATTTGGCAAAAATGAAAACCAATCCATGTTTCATATTGGCAAAAACGATGCATACCTGTACAATATTTAATATAACGCATATAATAATAATAATAATAATAATAATATAATAAAATAAATAACTATAATAAACAATAGTAAAATTATTATAAGTGTTAAGTGTTTCTAACTAGTAAGCAAAGGTGGACATTAACTTGTCAAAAAGTTAAAGTTGAGTTAAAAATTAATTTTTTTTAACTTTTTAACTTACCTAGTTAATTATTTTTATTTTTAACTTATTAACTTATTCAATTAAAATGTTTATTGTTGTAACTAAACTTTTTAATTAAGTATCAATATCATGCAGTTAAGTTAAATTTATATTCGTTTCATGCGTAATCAACTAGGCAATACTGATTCGTTGACTCTTTTTGGATTTTGGTCATTTATTTTCTAGTTATATATATTATAATAATCTAATTTTTTACACAGTGTTAAATGTCTTGGTAAATGTTTGTGAATAACAAAATACTAGGACAATTTATGATTAAAAGATATTGTAACTTGAAAAAGTTAGTTAATTTTATTTTCTATCTTAACTTTAAATTTATCTAGTTATTTTTTTTCTAACTTTTAACTTAACTTAAAGCAATTTAATTGATTTAACTTATCATTACATGCTTAATTATTTTCATTAACTTGCCCACTTTTGCTAGTATGGAATAAAATGCAATGCTGTTCACCACAAACTTAATATAATTAAAATAAGTTGTTACAAATGGTTCAAAAGTCCATAAAATATAATAATATGATTATGACGAACCACTCACTTTCGTTCTTATAATTCAAATATTCACATATTATGTCATTATGTCAACAGTAGTTTGTCTAATTTTTTTTTTTGTTTTTAATTGCCGTCATTAAACCTCACGTACAGTCATGTCGACGCGTCATGTTAGACAAATTCGTCATAAATAACTGGACACACGCGCCGACGTGATTTCAATAAACGATGATATAATATAATATTATTATAAAATTATTAGTTTTGTTTTCAGCATTGTCATCTTTCAGTCTCGTAATATGCATATTGAATATTAACTGTCCCCGGAAACAAATAACATTAATATTATATCAATATTATCTTGCTATTATAATAATATAATTTATCGTCTATATTATACAATACTTATAGGTGATATTGTAATAACATCAATTATGAAATTTATTACTTTAATGATATAACTAAATACTAGCTAGTAACTAGTACCTACACCATTACAGTAGACAGTTGTAGTATTATATATAGGTACCTAATAACCTAATATTATAATCAATGGTATTATAAGCATAAAATATACACTCGCGCGGTATTATTGTAGTCTGTTTTTATAATAAAATAATAGTCAGACTTAATGTTATAATACTATTGTTTGTAATAATGCAATAATTATTATTGAAGTGTTTTTAATGATGTAATTAGAGGAAGACGCATAGGGACGGAGTAACTTTTCTTTTTAAAAAATATTTTAGGACACCCCTTCTAAATATATCCTAATCAATTGTAAATTTCAATCTTTGGGTATACGATTTTTATATTTTTGCGTCCGCTACTTCTATTTTTTTTCCAATTCATGCATTGAGGGGTGGTGAATAAAGGTTTTAAGTGCAAATTTTCAAAAATGTATTGTTAATTGTAACTACGCATGAAAATGCTGGAATATAAATGCACATTGTAGCACATAGAATTAAGTCAGTTGTTCCATTATTTCCACGTAACTTGAATAAAGGAGTAAAGTGTTTGAAAAATGTCACTTAACTAGGTACACCTTATTTAATCAACACTTCAATTACAATGCATAAGAGTATAGGACTAACTATTTTGATGGTAATAATATGTAGGTATAATATAAAACCACAGGTCGGCTTACAATAAATTATGAGATATATATACCATAATCGTATACACCGCCAACGAATACAACCTACGATGATGAACTATGTAATATACATACGCTGCGTCACTGCAGCCAATTTAAAATAGTTTATTCTTTACCTGGTGATCTTCGTCTTAATCGATATAATAGGTATATATTTTCATTACATTATTATTATAATAAAATATCGTATAGAAAATAAATTGATACTGTTCAGTATTATATAAAATATTAAATAATACATAGCGTTTAATTTGAAAAATAATATGTTAATACCTAGTTAAAATAATATTAAGACCTGACCGTGGTTAAAATTAAAAATGAATTAAACATTTTTTTAAAAAATCTTATTACCAAGTCGACTTGTACGTTATGCAATGATTAATGATTATAAATAAAAATCAACCAAAAATATTTCTTAATTTTATTAGGTAGTTTGAGTTGTTAATTTCCTAACCACAATAAACTATAGCATAGGTACTTACATATATGTTAATATGTGTGCATTATGCATGCACATTTATGAAGGATAATTAATGTTAAACAGAACGGCTAAACATTATTTAAAAATTTGAAAGTTGAACAATCACTACGTGTGACCTAGGTGATGGTTGTAAAATATCAATGAGTAACCGAGTTTAGATAACATTTCCCATAATGACGTTCTCAGCGTCGGCCAAAATGCACTCACCACAAAACGTCCATATAGCGAGTTACCCTTTATTTTTGATGATGTCCAGATGAAATTCTATCCCTCACCACAGAACAAGAGAACCTACTGTCTAAAAAAAAACTTACATTTTAGCACGTGGTAAAAAGGCCCTAAAATTATATTAGTACCTACGTACGTTATTCAATATATAATTAACAAATTAGTTAAAAATTTCAAAAAAAGCAATTTCTGTTTCCTTTATTTGATCTCGTTTTGAAAGAAATTTGACAGTTTATTATTACAGCACATTCATAGGAAAATCATAAACATTGAACACGAAAGAGTCAATACAGTACTTCAAAAACCATGTGCCTTTAACGCGTTTTCATTTTTTTTTTCATCTACAACAAAAGGTACAGTCAACATCGATGTGAAAATCAAGCATTTGGTACCTACTATAATGTATTATTTTGGTATATTTCACGATCGTACGATTTAAGTGTATACGGGAAAAAAGGTCAGGTGTAGAAGGGGGTGGCGGTTGCCCCCCCCCTCGACAATACCCCCACACGTCCCTCCACCCACCCCACCAAAACTACAATACGCCCCTGACTCGACGCACTTATATAAATATACATATATATCTGCCGGGTAAACTTTGACGTCGACCAGTTTTACACACACACACACACCCACACACACCCACACACCCGCGCGTTTACTATATTGTACAAAATACACGGTTGACGAGCTGCCGCGACTTGGAAAGTTGCGACGCGATTTTCCACGCCGATAAACACGGGCGGCGGCGGCGAATTCCTTTGTACAATTAATATAATAATCGCGTCTATTCATTGTGTGTCGTGCGCGCGCCCGCGGTGCTCGCGCACGTGTCGCCAGAGAGGGCGCACCCATCCACTATATAATATATATTTTATATTCGCCACGATGGTGACACAAGTCGCAGAGGGGTTAGTGTCAGCAGGCAGCGATGTTTAATATTATAATATATTCTGCGTAGTTGCTTTTCGAGGGACTTTGATGTATTATAGGTACCTACCTATATTTTATTGTGCACGGTGTTAGAGCTCTATAGCCTTAACGTCCTCAGAACCTGAAAATATATTACTCACATGCATTCAGTATGTCTTAAAATCAAATATGATCGAACAATATGAATTGAAAATAATTGTGTACATGATTATAATATTTGAAACAAGCGAGAAAATGCCCAGAGTACTATCTAGCACTTTAATTTATAATTTCCTTGAAGCACCTTATACCTACTAGTTTTCCGATCTTTAAATTTTCAGCACAGGCTCGTGAGATTCTGTTGTAGAACCATTTATGATACACACGCCAAATATCAAAGCCCTTACTAAAACTTTGCCATAAGTGCACTTATTAAGCTTTTCGTCATTCCTTCGCGTTTTCATCACTATTATAGATCCACTGCATGTGGTCCTGATTTGAGTTTTTCCTACTTTAAATAGAGACTATAGAGAGGCCAACTCACGGAAGGTTCTCTCTCTCTAGGTATATTTATATATCATAAGACATTTTATTATGCCGATTTTATTAATTTTCAACGTTTAAAGTGACTGCATACGGCCGTACAAAATTACATGAGAGCCGCATTGTATAGGGGAAAGGTGTCCAAAGCGGCCACCTTAAGGTTCAACACAGTGTCACACTTTAGGAATTTATTTTTTTTTTATGAAACCTTCAAGGTTGTCTAGTTAAACTTGTCAGGAATCATAATTTTCAATCAGAGACTATTTTAAACAAATAAATAAAAATGTATTTTCATTTTTTTTAAAAAGTTCGAAATTGTTCACTTTGCCCACCTAGGTGTTAAAAGTGGTCAGTCTATGTCCATTTTGACCACCGGTTTAAAATTTCTATTATTATTCATTATTTCATAATATTATCATAAATATATATATATATATATATAATATAACTTATATTATATTCTTACAACTTTTCTTTGATAAATAAGGAACTTCAGTTCAAGCTTTGGGTCTCGCTAACATGGTTAAGCAGTAATTTAGTTTATAGAAGACTTTTTAGTTCCTCTGATATAATAACTACAGCAAATATTAATTTACATGCATATACAATTATAATTAGTAAATAAATATAGTCAAAATGAAAAATATTTGAAGTATGGGTAAATTTGTGACCATAGTGACCACTTTGCCCTTTTAATATTGTTTAATTTACTATTTAAAAAAAAATTATTCCTATCAACTAATTAAACCTAAGCTAATTCTATAATATATAAAAACTTATGTAGATTTCGAAAAAAAATAATTTGCGTATATTAATTACTATGTTTATAAAATATAATTATTTCTTCAGAGCACTTATCTTACATCAACAGCATCCAAAAATGATTTTTTTTTTTTAAACGGAAACGGTAAATTCTATCATCAATAGTCGTTTATCAGTTGATAAATATGATAACAATGAACCAATACACGTGATAAAACCAACTGTTTATGTATTTACGACAGAATAATAAGACATGACCACTTTACCCGCTATGGCCACTTTGTACACCTTTCCCCTAATAGTTTAAGATACTGCAGGAGATAGCACATTAAGCCTTTACTGTTCACACAATGTGTTTGTTTGTCATCATTGAAAATATAGATTTGTTTATCAACAGCTTATGGTGGTATTCATCAAATCATAAAGAAAAATATATCCCCGCTGTCCGCTATTCAGAGGTATTTAGAGGCCACGAATTATAATACAGTATTAAATAACTTTGTACGACCATAACGAATCGTATAATCCTACATACTTTATACGCGACCGTCTTGTCGATTTTTTTTTCACCGAAAATATATATTTTATATACCTATGGATACTAAAATATTCGTCCACCCGATTATTATCGTCCATCAAGAAAAATAGAGGGTGCACGACGGCCGGCCGGCTCCACTAAACCCCATTCGTATGGCGCCTCCCGCAGCAGACGAAATATTGTAATAATAATCATTATAATACCCTTTCAAAAATATACACCGATGCAACGAATACTGTTGCCTACGATGATTTTTACCGTATGGTGGCAGAGCAGACAAAAAAAAAAAAAATAAAAAAACGTTTTTAGAACAACGGTTATTATGTTACATTGAGGAATAAAAAAATAGGAGCATTAATATTTAATAATATTACACATATACATATGGGATGACCTAAACTATAGAGGTACCTATAAAAATGTAGTAGTTGTTGTTTTTTTTTTTTTTTTATCTTGTAGAATTAAAAAAAATCTGCACAAATGGCAAAGGAGAACCTTAAAAATTATATAATAACCTATATACCTATATAATGCAGGTACACACCGTACAAATATACTGTAGTACCAAAAAATTTAGATCATGCTTATAGGTAGGTAGGTACGTCGTATTAATATGATTGCGGGCACGCCAAGACTGCAGCTGTCATGGGCCGTTAGATTTTTAAGGCAAACGAGCAGTTTCAGCGATATATTACGAAAAGTTTATAATGCATTCTTTCGATTTACGTACGCCGTTGTAAGGAAATTAACTTATAACTACGAGTAATGATTATTCCTAATCCTATGATATATGTGTACCCCGCTTTCAGTTATGAATTATACTATAAAGGGTATACGGTATGCCTACTGCAATGTGAAATTCGTCCAAAATGCATTTTTAAACGATGTAACTATATGTATTAGAAATACAATGACTGTTGCAGACGAATTTTATTAATATAAAATTTATATCCGTTGTCACAGAAAAGAGAACCATTTATTTAAACTGTCGTAGGTGTGCGTTAAACGTCTAAGAATCATTGTCACGATTTTTCCATGACGAATATGAAAGCGGCCGAGTACCTACACCTCGTTCTGAGGAAAAAAATAATTACCGTTTGGTTTTCGACGTGCGTCGCAGCATCGAATAACTACAAGGCCAGATATAGGCCATTGGAGCATACGAAAACATCTCGAAGGGTCACTTAAAGACTAAAGTATAGCCTATAGGTAAACCCAGTCATATTAACACGCGTTAAATATTTTTACGAATATAAAAAAATAGTCAGGCAAATTTTAATACAAATCGATAAAGTTATAAGAATACTTGAGAGAAAATTGGGATGTTGGTATAACTTGGTGGGCAAAATAATTATATTTAAATGAGCTAGAACAAACCAAGCCGGCGCTGCACATAAGTATAATAATAATAAGCGATCCATTTAAAAGTGGGGGTAGGACACATAATACTATCTCTGAATTTCTGATAGTATTAATATTTTTAAAAATAATTTTAAAATATCTGTTAAATATTTTTTACAGCCACTGATATCGGCTAATATTGTAACAGTATACGTTACAAATAATAATCTTCTACCATACTCAACACGATGGTAATAATAATTATGGTTTTCTGGACTCGATCTACTGACACACACGACACACATACTGTTTAAATATGTCGTGTACCGCTCGTATAGATAACAAACGTAGATAATATCCAAACGAACGGCCACTCTATTAATGTGTATATTATAATAGTAATAAATTTATAATTTATGCGTTCGTCAATGTAGATAGTATTAATTGGGTTTCAATATAATATTTTATGTATACAATATAATATAGTGCTGTTATTATAATAATTACGCTATATGCGAGATAGGACGCGCATGCGTAATTCAATCGTTTGCTGATGAGACATGAGCATAATATTATACTGTTAGATTAATATTATAATATTACTTAGTCGATAACGCGTTTGTTCGTCTTATCATGTCTCAATAAACACATTATAATAATGTGTACGAGCATACCGTTTTTCAAGATTGCAGATGATGAGTATTTTCTTCTGTCACCAATTCGATAAGACGATCGTTGCGATGACTAATGACTAATAAATGTGATATATTGGATTTAGATTTATCACTATGTGATTTGTCGTGAAGCAGTAAATCGGCTTTTTTCGTTTGACATTCGACAGTAAATTATTATATATATTGTAATCGAAGATTATTACTGTACAGACACACAAATACAAATTAATTTTACATCGTTATATATGTCATAAACTCATAATGATATCAAACTGATTATATGTAAATAATGCATAATATTATATATCTTGACTATAATGCGTTATTACTTTTAAGATTATTCGCGGTCAAAAAGTCCGAGGTCAGAAAGCCCGATTTGAAAATAGTTGGATGAAATGTCAGGGCACATAGTTATTATTTTAGAGCCAGACACTTTTAATTGGAAGACTGTATAATAAGACAAAACTATTATCACATCATTATTAAAGTTTAAATTGAATTGAATAATAAATTAATTAAAATTCGTATTAGTTTCAGATTTAAATATTTAAAAAAACTGACAGTAAATTAAGTTTTTTATAATACAAATATACAATGACCTGCGGCCTGCGTGGTTTTAAAATACTCGATGTAATTTTGTTCTTATTAATTTTGAACACATTTTTTTTTTTTACCTAATGTCTATCACTATAATGACTGTTTTATTTTTTTTCTAATCGGTATGCCTTTATCGTGCAACACTTTTTTGATTTATCGAGCTATTTCTAGGAAATTATTTAAACTTGAATAAAACGCTAAAATGGATTATTCTAACTTTTGTAAGACGTTATTGTTTAGATGTTGCCATTAATAATGTTAACTCGTGTATCCTAAGCTCAAGTGGATTTAGTGGACACATAGCCCATTTCCTTTTTATTGAAAATACGTGCATGTAGGTACCAGTTTTTCTGTATATTCCAGTAACGTATTTTGCATTGGCCTTAGGTCAGGCTAACCTAATAGCTTAACTATTATATTCCTCTGAAAATCTCGTTGTATGTAAAAAGACCAAACCGTCCAACCATGCAACAAAACTGATGACTTAATGTGTATAGGTTCAGTGAGTCCAAAAAGTTTTTTACAAAGTATTTTTCCAGCTAAAAAAATATATCACTGGATTTTAAGTAAAATAATTTCAAACTGTGTCCTTGAACTCTATGTCTCCGGATTTTTTGTAATAATTATTCAAGTAGGTATTTCCGCCAGAATGCATATTTTAATTTCGTGGAAAATCGTAGCAGTATAGTGTAAATTCTAGAATATGAACTCGGACATCTTAAAAAGTTTGAATATAATATATTATATATATCAAATATAATCAATTTCGAAATTTCAAGTATGACAGCAGATTAATTTGAGATAATTTTTTTCAATTTACAACTTTTGTACTCACTTTTCATTTTTTTAAATTTCAATATTATAATATAAACGATGTCTATATCAATGCTTTGTTTTGTGATAACTGATAAGATTTTTTGTTTGTACCAACAAAAGTTTTTTTACCATAAATAAGAAATTATAATTTTTTTTATTTCGTTTAAAATTTAAAAGTTATACATCATAGTATACCTACTATTATTATACTTCTATTCAATTTTAAAATTTGATATATGGTTATTTTTTTTGAAGTTTAAAAAAGTTTAAATACGAACATTTTTGAGAAAAAATTTGTTTTGGATTTGTGAAAGTTTAAGTTCAACCAATGCTTAAACTAAAATCCTCTTAATTAAAATTAAACAATACCTACCTACATGTTTATATTATAATTCATAATATTATACAGATCGCGGTTTAACACGCACGTCAGATCAGCCACCCCTTCACAGGGCGCGTTACTATTTTTCGTCGGTGATGTGAGCGTTTCTAAACGATGCAATTTCAATATTTTATTGAATCGCCTTTTACTGTCATATTTGATGTACCTATTATAATATTATACATCGTTTATATATACTCATATCTTGCATGTAATAATCGTAAATTAAAAAAAAGAAGCCATATATATTATTGTAAACGTAGACATAAATAAAAGATCACGTTGGCGCCTTAAGTAGTTTACGGTAGACCGGCTTCAGTTGATTATATATACAAATTTGTTGAATTTGTGCTACCTCCGTTGCATACTAAATACTCTTCCAAGTGCCGCAGGGCCATCTCCCCCAGCCAAATTGCTCTTCTGATTTATTGGCTGCAGTATTCACTAATTGTTTTTCAAACTATTTTGTAGAACATATTTTATCACATTGTCGATTTAGTTTGCATACGATATTACCTATATTTATTATGAGTACAACAACAGCTTAGTTGTACTCGTGTTGATTGCTTACCGTGAAAATATGTGGTATAAAAAATAAAATACTTATATTTTATAGCCTTTTTACTAAGTCATGTGTTATATATAGATACTTACTGTAGGTTTATATTTCTTATAATACCCAACACCGACTGATCAAGCCTTTACAGATATACAATTTTAAAATCAATATAGATATAGTTATATATGTAGGTATAGTTGAGACCATTCAAGACGTTATTAGTACAATTTTTATATATACAATTGAATCCAATTCCACATAATAACTACAAGTTAAAATGTATTTATATTTATTATTTAATATTTTATATATTTCGGACTAAAACCATTTAATTATTCAAGCATAGGTATTTAATGCTTCTTTCCAAATTTCCAACTTTATGAGTATAAAATATATTTCGGTGCTAATTTTCATTGACGCGTGGGTTTAATTTATTTTGTTCAAAAATAAGGCATTTCACTTACTATAATATCTAAATCGTCATAAATTATTTAACCGTTTTCATCATCTTGCGAGATGTTACACACTTTCATATAAATTCATTCACTTTAAAGCCATAAAGGTGCGCCTTGAGCACGACATCCATATATATCCTGCTTGTACATGCATTTTTTATCCTTAAATCGTGTTATTACAAAACGTTGCCAATTTGCGATCGGTTTAACGTGGGAAATATAATGTAATCGCTTGTGCAAAATAACTGTGGCATACGTGTTATTTGTTTTCCAGCCTTATAATTATTATTATAAGAAAATATGATAAACTGCGTACGATACTATAATACAATTTATTTCATAGACTCGAGTGCAGTTTACGTTGATTATACGTTTCATTGTCGCACACCGATTCATTGACAAAAATGAAACTAAACGTATTTTATATTGCACACTATAGGTATATTATATTAAGTTCTACCATATGCATTCCTTTTATATATGGGTAAATCCATATGTCAGGACCTGTTGTATTGATACGCTTAAAAACGATTGTCTTTTTACATTTTGGTCAATGGAGGTGGTCTCAGTTACTCGGACGCGGACGGTACAAAGACTCAAAAATAAAAAGAATTTTTTTTTTTTACATCGAGAACAATACACATACATAAAGAGTCGTGTAAAAAAAGTTATTATAATATTGAGTAAATACGCGTAATATCATAAACGTATGTTTTTTCCACTACAATTCGGTGTCCATGGAGTATTACAAATTATATGCACTACTGATTTCACGCTGTAACAAAAAAAAAAAAAAAAACAAAAATGAGGAAAATGAGGAAAATGGAGAAAAAAACGATCTATATGATATGCACCGTGATCGTTAATTTGATTTTCTGGGAATATGTCTTTAAATTGATTGTCAATAGATACCGACGCGAATTGTCATCGGTTTTTTTTCTTTTTTTCCCTACACCGAATACAGTAATATATAATTGTGTATATATACATAGTTATTGCTTTTCGAAAGGCATAGTCGATACGATAGTATACATATATATTTAACACTTTAATATAGATACATACCTAATTTTTTTTATACGTTAAAAGAAAAAAATGTTTCACGAGAATACGTTTACTAAAATGTTTTATGGTTCAAATAGTTTAAGGACTTCCTATAGTAGGTACAATACCGATAACTACTCGTACGCGGTATCTACATATAGATATCAAATAATTGGCTATATAACGTAAAGCACACAAAGGTGTGAAAATTACATAATATGTGCATAGTTATCATGTGCGCCAAAATTAGTAAAACATGATCGTCAATATAAAACTAAACCCAAAACATAGCAAAAGCACCAAGATATATAAACAAATTAGTATACCTAATTTGTATTTTGTACCAATATTTTTCAGATATTCTATTCAAACTTATTTCACCATTCTGGTATTTCTTACATTGTAAAATTATATGCTGTCATGAGATATCCTTAATTTCCAGTTTGAATGAAGAGGGATCATAAATAAATTTGTTTTCACTTTGTAATTTTAGTAATAGATATATCAATTACTATAATATAAGCTAAGCAACGAGCAACATAAAATTGGTCTTTTTAAATGCTAATAATTTGATTCATCTGCATGCCTGCATTTGTAGTTCATATTATAGGAATATAGGATCCTTGTTCAGAATTTCAGCCCACATTTCTGAAGGATATATACTAAAACCAATGTATACTTCTAAAATGTAAATATGCAACCACTGACCATTTCTCTTAAAAATCTATGTTTTTTTCCATTAAATAAAATGCATAAAATGTCTTTATTTGTAACTGATTTTGTAAAATTAACTTTTGCTATAGCTTACACGTAATGCGATAATGCGAATGCTTACTAAGTAGCGACATACCAACAATATAATATCTTATATAGGTTCAGGATAAACTTTTTTCTTCAAACAAAACACAAAAAAAAACACAGTTAATTTAGCTTTTATAATTAATATAACTGTAGCTATTATTAATTTATATGTCATTCGAAGACGTATCGATGAATACTGTGAACAGGTTTGTATAGTAATAAAAGCTTAACATTATCTTAATATTTTTAAAATTTCACTGTGTGTATTGTAACGGTATCAAATCCCTGCGAATAATATTTTTTGAATTAGATACTTACATGAAATAAAAATAATAAAAATCGTTATATTTTGATTAAATCATTTTGGATTTTGACTAAATTTTTAATGTATGAAATATCTATATCATCAAATTGTGCCTTAGTACAATAATACATTTAAGAATAAAATATACTATGAAAAAAAATAAATATTTTGTATAATTTTTTCACATTGTATTTAATTGCATATATGTATATTGTAGGATTTTAAAATAATAATATTTTCTAAAGCTAAATTTTAAAGTTTACCTCAGTGTTAATAAAAGAAAACCAGTACATTCAGTACAATATCATAAGTTAGGTTTTTTTTCCAAAATACTTTTCAGTAATATACAGTAACAATTAATAAGTTACTTACATTCTTCCACAAATAGGTATGTTTCATAGGGTAAGGATAATATCCCTTTGTTGGTATGAATTTAATTTTAGTCATGACTTTTTAATATTAAGAATAGTCCCTCTCATAATAATCGTTTTCCTAGTCGCTCCTCCGATCCTATACTACGCGTGGTATTATAATGTACTTAGGTACCTATATGGTTATATATATATATATTATTCTGTGTTTATATATACATATACATATAAAATATTGATATTATTTTTACTTGTAGGTATACGATTAACGGTATATTCGACGTAAACGTTATATATGGGCAAACAAGTGGAGTATTCCATAATACATCCTTATATAATATATGGGTGTCTTGCGGTCATATATATCGAATAAATTTCGTTGGAATAGGATTTGGATTTGTT
>NC_042493.1:54649616-54654085 GCF_005508785.2 Acyrthosiphon pisum
ATTGATGCATTTTAACTTGGTTCAACTGAATTAAAAAAAATTGTTAAATTGCCCAGCGTAATCAATATGCTAACCCCACTAAACAGTTTGTGTCATCTGTGGGTGAATAATTGTCACGTCAAAACTTTCTTGGATTTATATAAGCAAACTTTCATGTTATAAAGTATTATTATCAAAGTATTCACGAGTTAAAAAGTTTAGCTATTTTTAACTAAGTTACACAATCAGTTACTTTTTTTTTATAAGTAACTTCTAACTTAACGAGTTAAATTGTTTTCTATGTTATGAAGTAACTTATTAGTTAGATAATTAATTGTATTTTAACAAGTTATTTTTTTCTTAAAACCTTTATTAAATTACCATGTTATTTGTTAGATTTTAAAAAAAGTAAAATTTTTTATTTTTTACGGAAAAAAGTAACTGATTTTTAACAAAGTTAAGTTACTTTATTTTCCAATATTAGCTTGTCACTATTACAAGTTAAAAAAAAGAAACATAACTCTTAACATTTAACTTAATTTGCTTGGCATTGATTATTATGCTTCAATGATAATATGCGATTTATAAACTATAATATTATATATTTATAATATGTCCTCTGAATTTTCGTCAACCCGACCTTGAAGGACGAGCCTAGGACTTTGTGTTCAAGTCAAATTTTTACAAAAATCTTGTGAGTAAGTCCAACGATACTTATTACTGACGTCAAACGTCGTCTCGGTCATAATTTTTCAAAAAACATTACTTCGGCGAGGCATCGTGTATAGGTACCACGTATTTACTGCGGTGGCGCCAGTGCTCATTAGTCATTTTTTTTACACATTGAGGGGTGGAAAATATGTTCGGGTACTAGGGGTTGGCCTAAACCATGTTTACCCTGCATTACAAAAAATGAGGGCATTTCACCCTGCTGCACGTGTCGAAAAATTCTTTTCATTTTATATACCTACCTAATGTTATACATTGGCAGTAAACACATTATAGTTTCCACGAAACCTTCCCCAACCGTCACTGCACCGGACCCACCACCTGTGTAATTTTATATTCACTCCTACAGGGCTGGAGTTATTGCTTTTTTCAGTTTCGATTCGAATTCCGTGAACAATGACCGACACACACGTACAGTAATAGTAATAATAATAATAATAATAATAATATTTAAAGCGTACGACACGTGTACATACTTCAATATACATTTCCACGATTTGCACTAGACCGGATTAAATTTAAAAAAAACCTTAAAATATGACGTCGTATATTTTCAAACACTCGCGTGACGGTAGTGACGTACTTATCATCCGTCGGCGAATTATATCGACGAGGGTTATATATTGTATATTTCGCTGTGCTCATAATATTATTATATTATGCCCATAGGGTCTCTGCAGTGGCGAAAAACGATGACAATGGAAAGACGGACGCCTTTGAGCCTTTCTCCGTTTGATCATCGCTCGAATACAATATAATATATTATGTATATATATATATTTATCACAATTGTACGAAATGGAAGTAACTTTGTTTAATAGTAGGTTTATCCTGTACAGGTATTTTCCAGAGTTATCTCCAATTTACAGAATGAAAAATTAATGGATTTCTACAGTCTAAAATGTGCAAAAAGAATGGAAATAAACATTTTTTTTTTTTTTGTTGTCGCAAATTTTCGCTGAAAATGTCCACCGATAAAAGCCACTCAAACAACGAAATAAAAACGGTAGTATTCGGTATGCATCAGAGAAAATAATATAATAAACAATAATATAATATCATTGTACGAGGCGACATGGGTGGTGAGTGAGTGAGTGGGGGGGGGGGGGGGGGGGTGTGACATTCCGTTCGGACGGCGCCGCGTGGTGGGTAAAACAATATCCGGAGGCAAACTACGAAGCTCGCCCACAAAGGCAGTTCATTACGATGTATAATTATTACTCTGTATTATCGGCAATATTACGTACTATGTTTCTCGTCGGAAAAAAATATCGTAATAATAATATTTCGTTCGGAAATGAAAATTATTGTAGCGTCCGAAATCCACGCCCCCGTCGCGGTCATCGCGGTTATTCGATATCGATCCGCTGTGTCGTCGAATCATTGCGGTTTCCGAGAAGATATTTTTCACAATATTATGCATTAAAACAATAATAATATTATGATTTTGCGTAGTATTAATAATTAGCACCCGCAACGATAAAAAAAAAAACGGCAACGAGACGATGATAATAAATAATAATATTCATATAACGATTGACGCGATATGGGCCACCAACAGCAGACGCCAAAAAGAATAATAAATTACAAACAACTTGTTGTTTTTTTGAATAACAATTTTTAATTCAACTATCAAAAAAAAAAAAAATACAAATAAAATACAAATACAAATAATAATAATCAGTTTTACAAAATAATAATATCGTTATAAATATTACACTGTTACGCTAAAGGTACACACACACACACACACATATACGTATTAGGTATATAATATAATAATCTAACGTACAAATTGCATTTTGGTATAATATTATAATAAAATAAAAACATAAATTATTATTTTTCAAGTTCATTAACGAACGCGATAATAATATATTCTCAAACAAGTCTAAATAATCAGATAATAATTTTCTTAATTAACATTGCACGGCAATTTAATAACATACTTACGTAACACACATATATATATATATATTTATGTGATACCTACGTTATCTAATAGTTTAACATTTCTATTTAAGTATTTATTCTATCATTTAATCTAGACGCATCAGTACATCACACATCATATTATTAAATTGGGTTCAAAGAATTTGTAATAATTATTATATTATTATATGTGATGCACGCATAATAAACGGTTCTATTTTATTTTCAGTTTAATGAACATAGTATTATTATCTAATCGCGGCAATCGGGTTGGTACAGGTAGAGTTCACACATAGAAATAAAACCTACCTATATAAAATATTATACCTACGCGAATATTATATGAAGTTTTAAGCAATATTTTTGTTCGACTCTGATTTCCATTAAAATAAAAATCTACCATTAAAAAAGAAGGCCATAGGAACGTCGGTTGACATTTTATAATAATGAATTTTTGCAAAAAAAAAAATACAAACGCATCGTTTGTTAGACGACGGTCTATGATTAATATTATTTTTTAAAAATTTTAAAGTCGCGTGTTTTGTTCGAACGGGTAAAATACAAAAAGTATATGTAATAATGAGAGAGTAATATAATTATAACATCATATACGTAAATAGGTATGGGATGGGCCCACACTTCTACTAATCAAAAGTCTAATTCGATAAATTATAGCTAGCACCTTATTTGGTATTAATTGTATGTTTTACTTTTTCGTCCAATACATAACAACATTATGGTAATTTCGTGGACTCGAGCCCGGTCTGCAAAGGCTAAAAGAAAAATCTCCGGCTCATGCAGTTCCTTTTGCTCTATCCTTTCATTCCTCCTCGTAACGCATACAGACACATACATATATATTTATACATAACATAAACTATGAAAAATGTGATTCGCTACCTATGATAGACGCTAATCCCTAATAATACGATTGCTTGACTAGGTCGATTTGTGATATTTACACATAATAAAACATGAACGTACGTATAACGTACACATAAAGTATTAATTATTATTGTTGTTGTTGTTATTATTATAATATTGTTATATAATAATAATGACGTGCGAGCGCGAGTGGCAAAGCGTCGACGAAAAGCAGTGGCGTTCAATTAATTTTGTACAAAAAAGATGAAATAAATACTTGGAAACTGGTTGGTTTTTTTTTACAACGTAAAGAATAAAAGTAATAATAATGACGGAAAAAAACTAGTTTTTGTCCGCAGGCTAACTAATGCCACTCGCGATGAGTTATCTACAACAGTATTGTGGCGATTATTTCTTCCACGCGAAAACAACTGCTATGACGACGACCGCGGAGGAACTTGTTCTCGTGGTTGGTATTTTTAATATTTTTTTTTTGTTACTCGCCGCCTTGCACTCATCCGTCCTCAACGTCCTTGTTCCTTCTTTGACCAACACACACCCACGCTGGGGTCATACGCAGTTGGAATAAAAACAACAATAATAATAATAACAATAATAGTTGATATTATATACTATAAAAATATAATAACAACATATATCATGTCGTCATATATCGTGTCGTCTCGGTGTACACCAGACATACGGTGGCGATACACCACCTACGCGTTCAAAATTATAAAATCAATAATAATTCTAAAAAAAAGTCTTTTTCACATGATATCGAGCGGACGGTTATTACGCACCGACCCGACGGGCAGAAGCATTCCTGGTGGCCACGGCGTGATTGTTGCGTTTGTGCAGCTCCTTTTCCTTGTCAACATGGGTAGCCACGTCGGCAGGACAACGGGACGGCGGGGCTTCCACATAACCACTCTCATCGCTGTCCTCCTCCTCCGATAGTGAGT
>NC_042493.1:54654185-54828940 GCF_005508785.2 Acyrthosiphon pisum
TAAAAATGTTGTTTTTTTTTTTTTTATCTTGTAGAATTAAAAAAAATCTGCACAAATGGCAAAGGAGAACCTTAAAAATTATATAATAACCTATATACCTATATAATGCAGGTACACACCGTACAAATATACTGTAGTACCAAAAAATTTAGATCATGCTTATAGGTAGGTAGGTACGTCGTATTAATATGATTGCGGGCACGCCAAGACTGCAGCTGTCATGGGCCGTTAGATTTTTAAGGCAAACGACCAGTTTCAGCGATATATTACGAAAAGTTTATAATGCATTCTTTCGATTTACGTACGCCGTCGTAAGGAAATTAACTTATAACTACGAGTAATGATTATTCCTAATCCTATGATATATGTGTACCCCGCTTTCAGTTATGCATTATACTATAAAGGATATACGGTATGCCTACTGCAATGTGAAATTCGTCCAAAATGCATTTTTAAACGATGTAACTATATGTATTAGAAATACAATGACTGTTGCAGACGAATTTTATTAATATCAAATTTTTATCCGTTGTCACAGAAAAGAGAACCATTTATTTAAACTGTCGTAGGTGTGCGTTAAACGTCTAAGAATCATTGTCACGATTTTTCCATGACGAATATGAAAGCGGCCGAGTACCTACATCTCGTTCTGAGGAAAAAAATAATTACCGTTTGGTTTTCGACGTGCGTCGCAGCATCGAATAACTACAAGGCCAGATATAGGCCATTGGAGCATACGAAAACATCTCGAAGGGTCACTTAAAGACTAAAGTATAGCCTATAGGTAAACCCAGTCATATTAACACGGGTTAAATATTTTTACGAATATAAAAAAATAGTCAGTCAAATTTTAATACAAATCGATAAAGTTATAAGAATACTTGAGAGAAAATTGGGATGTTGGTATAACTTGGCGGGCAAAATAATTATATTTAAATGAGCTGGAACAAACCAAGCCGGCGCTGCACATAAGTATAATAATAATAAGCGATCCATTTAAAAGTGGGGGTAGGACACATAATACTATCTCTGAATTTCTGATAGTATTAACATTTTTAAAAATAATTTTAAAATATCTGTTAAATATTTTTTACAGCCACTGATATCGGCTAATATTGTAACAGTATACGTTACAAATAATAATCGTCTACCATACTCAACACGATGGTAATAATAATTATGGTTTTCTGGACTCGATCTACTGACACACACGACACACATACTGTTTAAATATGTCGTGTACCGCTCGTATAGATAACAAACGTAGATAATATCCAAACGAACGGCCACTCTATTAATGTGTATAATATTATAATAGTAATAAATTTATAATTTATGCGTTCGTCAATGTAGATAGTATTAATTGGGTTTCAATATAATATTTTATGTATACAATATAATATAGTGCTGTTATTATAATAATTACGCTATATGCGAGATAGGACGCGCATGCGTAATTCAATCGTTTGCTGATGAGACATGAGCATAATATTATACTGTTAGATTAATATTATAATATTACTTAGTCGATAACGCGTTTGTTCGTCTTATCATGTCTCAATAAACACATTATAATAATGTGTACGAGCATACCGTTTTTCAAGATTGCAGATGATGAGTATTTTCTTCTGTCACCAATTCGATAAGACGATCGTTGCGATGACTAATGACTAATAAATGTGATATATTGGATTTAGATTTATCACTATGTGATTTGTCGTGAAGCAGTAAATCGGCTTTTTTCGTTTGACATTCGACAGTAAATTATTATATATATTGTAATCGAAGATTATTACTGTACAGACACACAAATACAAAATTAATTTTACATCGTTATATATGTCATAAACTCATAATGATATCAAACTGATTATATGTAAATAATGCATAATATTATATATCTTGACTATAATGCGTTATTACTTTTAAGATTATTCGCGGTCAAAAAGTCCGAGGTCAGAAAGCCCGATTTGAAAATAGTTGGATGAAATGTCAGGGCACATAGTTATTATTTTAGAGCCAGACACTTTTAATTGGAAGACTGTATAATAAGACAAAACTATTATCACATCATTATTAAAGTTTAAATTGAATTCAATAATAAATTAATTAAAATTCGTATTAGTTTCAGATTTAAATATTTAAAAAAACTGACAGTAAATTAAGTTTTTTATAATACAAATATACAATGACCTGCGGCCTGCGTGGTTTTAAAATACTCGATGTAATTTTGTTCTTATTAATTTTGAACACATTTTTTTTTTTTACCTAATGTCTATCACTATAATGACTGTTTTATTTTTTTTTCTAATCGGTATGCCTTTATCGTGCAACACTTTTTTGATTTATCGAGCTATTTCTAGGAAATTATTTAAACTTGAATAAAACGCTAAAATGGATTATTCTAACTTTTGTAAGACGTTATTGTTTAGATGTTGCCATTAATAATGTTAACTCGTGTATCCTAAGCTCAAGTGGATTTAGTGGACACATAGCCCATTTCCTTTTTATTGAAAATACGTGCATGTAGGTACCAGTTTTTCTGTATATTCCAGTAACGTATTTTGCATTGGCCTTAGGTCAGGCTAACCTAATAGCTTAACTATTTTATTCCTCTGAAAATCTCGTTGTATGTAAAAAGACCAAACCGTCCAACCATGCAACAAAACTGATGACTTAATGTGTATAGGTTCAGTGAGTCCAAAAAGTTTTTTACAAAGTATTTTTCCAGCTAAAAAAATATATCACTGGATTTTAAGTAAAATAATTTCAAACTGTGTCCTTGAACTCTATGTCTCCGGATTTTTTGTAATAATTATTCAAGTAGGTATTTCCGCCAGAATGCATATTTTAATTTCGTGGAAAATCGTAGCAGTATAGTGTACATTCTAGAATATGAACTCGGACATCTTAAAAAGTTTGAATAATTCAAATATAATCAATTTCGACATTTCAAGTATGACAGCTGCAGATTAATTTCAGATAATTATTTTCAATTTACAACTTTTGTACTCACTTTTCATTTTTTTAAATTTCAATATTATATTATAAACGATGTCTATATCCATGCTTTGTTGTGTGATAACTGATAAGATTTTTTGTTTGTACCAACAAAAGTTTTTTTACCATAAATAAGAAATGATAATTTTTTTTATTTCGTTTAAAATTTAAAAGTTAAACATCATAGTATACCTACTATTATTATACTTCTATTCAATTTTAAAATTTGATATATGGTTATTTTTTTTGAAGTTTAAAAAAGTTTAAATACGAACATTTTTGAGAAAAAATTTGTTTTGGATTTGTGAAAGTTTAAGTTCAACCAATGCTTAAACTAAAATCGTCTTAATTAAAATTAAACAATACCTACCTACATGTTTATATTATAATTCACGTACGTACGTACGTACGTTTTAACACGCACGTCAGATCAGCCACCCCTTCACAGGGCGCGTTACTATTTTTCGTCGGTGGTGTGAGCGTTTCTAAACAATGCAATTTCAATATTTTATTGAATCGCCTTTTACTGTCATATTTGATGTACCTATTATAATATTATACATCGTTTATATATACTCATATCTTGCATGTAATAATCGTAAATTAAAAAAAAAGAAGCCATATATATTATTGTAAACGTAGACATAAATAAAAGATCACGTTGGCGCCTTAAGTAGTTTACGGTAGACCGGCTTCAGTTGATTATATATACAAATTTGTTGAATTTGTGCTACCTCCGTTGCATACTAAATACTCTTCCAAGTGCCGCAGGGCCATCAAATTGCTCTTCTGATTTATTGGCTTCAATATTCACTAATTGTTTTTCAAACTATTTTGTAGAACATATTTTATCACATTGTCGATTTAGTTTGCATACGATATTACCTATATTTATTATGAGTACAACAACAGCTTAGTTGTACTCGTGTTGATTGCTTACCGTGAAAATATGTGGTATAAAAAATAAAATACTTATATTTTATAGCCTTTTTACTAAGTCATGTGTTATATATAGATACTTACTGTAGGTTTATATTTCTTATAATACCCAACACCGACTGATCAAGCCTTTACAGATATACAATTTTAAAATCAATGTAGATATAGTTATATATGTAGGTATAGTTGAAACCATTCGAGACGTTATTAGTACAATTTTTATATACAATTGAATCCAATTCCACATAATAACTACAAGTTAAAACGTATTAATATTAATTATTTAATATTTTATATATTTCCGACTAAAACCATTTAATTATTTAAGCATAGGTATTTAATGCTTCTTTCCAAATTTCCAACTTTATAAGTATAAAATATATTTCGGTGCTAATTTTCATTGACGCGTGGGTTTAATTTATTTTGTTCAAAAATAAGGCATTTCACTTACTATAATATCTAAATCGTCATAAATTATTTAACCGTTTTCATCATCTTGCGAGATGTTACACACTTTCATATAAATTCATTCACTTTAAAGCCATAAAGGTGCGCCTTGAGCACGACATCCATATATATCCTGCTTGTACATGCATTTTTTATCCTTAAATCGTGTTATTACAAAACGTTGCCAATTTGCGATCGGTTTAACGTGGGAAATATAATGTAATCGCTTGTGCAAAATAACTGTGGCATACGTGTTATTCGTTTTCCAGCCTTATAATTATTATTATAAGAAAATATGATAAACTGCGTACGATACTATAGGTAATACAATTTATTTCATAGACTCGAGTGCAGTTTACGTTGATTATACGTTTCATTGTCGCACACCGATTCATTGACAAAAATGAAACTAAACGTATTTTATATTACACACTATAGGTATATTATATTAAGTTCTACCATATGCATTCCTTTTATATATGGGTAAATCCATATGTCAGGACCTGTTGTATTGATACGCTTAAAAACGATTCTCTTTTTACATTTTGGTCAATGGAGGTGGTCTCAGTTACTCGGACGCGGACGGTACAAAGACTCAAAAATAAAAAGAATTTTTTTTTTTACGTCGAGAACAATACACATACATAAAGAGTCGTGTAAAAAAAAGTTATTATAATATTGAGTAAATACGCGTAATATCATAAACGTATGTTTTTTCCACTACAATTCGGTGTTCAAGGAGTATTACAAATTATATGCACTACTGATTTCACGCTGTAACAAAAAAAAAAAAAAAAAAACAAAAATGAGGAAAATGAGGAAAATGGAGAAAAAAACGATCTATATGATATGCACCGTGATCGTTAATTTGATTTTCTGGGAATATGTCTTTAAATTGATTGTCAATAGATACCGACGCGAATTGTCATCGGTTTTTTTTCTTTTTTTTCCCTACACCGAATACAGTAATATATAATTGTGTATATATACATAGTTATTGCTTTTCGAAAGGCATAGTCGATACGATAGTATACATATATATTTAACACTTTAATATAGATACATACCTAATTTTTTTTATACGTTAAAAGAAAAAAATGTTTCACGAGAATACGTTTACTAAAATGTTTTATGGTTCAAATAGTTTAAGGACTTCCTATAGTAGGTACAATACCGATAACTACTCGTACGCGGTATCTACATATAGATATCAAATAATTGGCTATATAACACAAAGCACACAAAGGTGTGAAAATTACATAATATGTGCATAATTATCATGTGCGCCAAAATTAGTAAAACATGATCGTCAATATAAAACTAAACCCAAAACATACCAAAAGCACCAAGATATATAAACAAATTAGTATAATTAATTTGTATTTTGTACCAATATTTTTCAGATATTCTATTCAACTTATTTCACCGTTCTGGTATTTCTTACATTGTAAAATTATATGCTGTCATGAGATATCCTTAATTTACAGTTTGAATAAAGAGGGATCATAAATAAGTTTGTTTTCACTTTGTAATTTTAGTAATAGATATATCAATTACTATAATATAAGCTAAGCAACGAGCAACATAAAATTGGTCTTTTTAAATGCTAATAATTTGATTCATCTGCATGCCTGCATTTGTAGTTCATATTATAGGAATATAGGATCCTTGTTCAGAATTTCAGCCCACATTTCTGAAGGATATGTACTAAAACCAATGTATACTTCTGAAATGTAAATATGCAACCACTGACCATTTCTCTTAAAAATCTATGTTTTTTTCCATTAAATAAAATGCATAAAATGTCTTTATTTGTAACTGATTTTGTAAAATTAACTTTTGCTATAGCTTACACGTAATGCGATAATGCGAATGCTTACTAAGTAGCAACATACCAACAATATAATATCTTATATAGGTTCAGGATAAACTTTTTTCTTCAAACAAAACACAAAAAAAAACACAGTTAATTTAGCTTTCATAATTAATATAACTGTAGCTATTATTAATATATATGTCATTCGAAGACGTATCGATGAATACTGTGAACAGGTTTGTATAGTAATAAAAGCTTAACCTTATCTTAATATTTTTAAAATTTCACTGTGTGTATTGTAACGGTATCAAATCCCTGCGAATAATATTTTTTGAATTAGATACTTACATGAAATAAAAATAATAAAAATCGTTATATTTTGATTAAATCATTTTGGATTTTGACTAAATTTTTAATGTATGAAATATCTAAATCATCGAATTGTGCCTTAGTACAATAATACATTTAAGAATAAAATATACTATGAAAAAAAATAAATATTTTGTATAATTTTTTCACATTGTATTTAATTACATATATGTATATTGTAGGATTTTAAAATAATAATATTTTCTAAAGCTAAATTTTAAAGTTTACCTCAGTGTAAATAAAAGAAAACCAGTACATTCAGTACAATATCATAATAGTTAGGTTTTTTTTCCAAAATACTTTTCAGTAATATACAGTAACAATTAATAAGTTACTTACATTCTTCCACAAATAGGTATGTTTCATAGGGTAAGGATAATATCCCTTTGTTGGTATGAATTTAATTTTAGTCATGACTTTTTAATATTAAGAATAGTCCCTCTCATAATAATCGTTTTCCTAGTCGCTCCTCCGATCCTATACTACGCGTGGTATTATAATGTACTTAGGTACCTATATGGTTATATATATATATATTATTCTGTGTTTATATATACATATACATATAAAATATTGATATTATTTTTACTTGTAGGTATACGATTAACGGTATATTCGACGTAAACGTTATATATGGGCAAACAAGTGGAGTATTCCATAATACATCCTTATATAATATATGGGTGTCTTGCGGTCATATATATCGAATAAATTTCGTTGGAATAGGATTTGGATTTGTTTATTATGTTATTAGACGCACGAGGGTGTCATCAGTACGATATAATTATACAATACATATTATATATGGTGCGCACGTTATGATGTAATATATTGTAAGTTTGTTATATATTACAACCGGAGGCGGGATTGTATTTATTAGTGGTCGGACGCAAATACACGATTTGCCTACATGTACTGCACGCGTATTGTTATTATTTTATGTGCATAATAAATCATCTTACCGCGTTGTTGCACTAAATTATTATTATCAATAACCGAAACGCTTCGTCTCTATGGCCGTCGTTGGACGAACGCAGTGTACATAACATAGGTACCTACGTATGTTTATGATATATTATGTACAAGTTGTATTATTATTTAATATTCATTTTTTTTGGTCGTAAAAACCGATATTTCAAACGCCGGTATAACATATAACGACCCATTCCTGGCCCGGGGTGGCGCGTGTATAGTACATAATATTATATGGGTACATAATATAGCCTACACATATATCTACAAGATAGGACTAAAATGTACTTTATCGCACTGCTTTATTGTAGTCGACACATTTGGTGGTCGACGGTAATTAAATTAAATTTTCAAATCCAATCCTGTACCTATGTTGAATATCTATGCAGCGTACACGATACGTCAATACCACATAATAATACATAGGTAGGTACACATACCATTATATATACTCGTATTATGTTATTGGTGTACTATCCGCGTTCATGTCACAAATACTTACTGAAACTAACAATCATTGCTGTTAAATTTAAAATAGTTAAGCGATGCGCAAACGACCAACCAAATTTTTACCTGTATGATTAATGATGGGTAAACGACCAACACAAGAGTACTTTTTGGCCGGAATAAGGGTTGTTCTGGACCAATAGATTATATTCTTGCCATCTTTAATCAACGAGATATCTCAATATTATATGCCGTGAGATCCATCGATTAATCATCACCTTCTGTTTATCGTCAGGGAAGTGGTGGGTAAAGTGGGGAAGTCTGATAAAATCAATTATGTAGTCTAGTAAAACAGGGTACGGCCAATATCTTGCTTACACTGCGTAACCTTTTGACACCAATTTTAAGACGGACTAACATAAAAAGGCGTTGAAACCAGTGATATTAGCCATATAATTTATGTACTCACAAATATTTATAACGACTTTGTTGTTTTTGTCTTGTAGAATTATTGTGTCAAATTTGCACCCGAGGAAAACACATCGTATTTGTTTTTATAACAGGTAATTATTATTTATTAGGTACATTCCATATTATGCAACTATATTACATTTAGTATAATATAAACTTTTCAATTGAATAATTAAAAAGCAGGTAAGTGGATGTCGCTCTGCTGTACAGTAGATTACAAGTGGGTAATTGTATATTGGTTGTATTAGACTTGAATCCAATGATATAATATCATTGTATAAGAAAAACGATTCTGAGCGGAGACGGTTTGACAGTCTAGATATTTTATATTTTGTTATTATTTATTTTATCATGTAAGTTGAATATTAATATTAAAATATTATAATTTTTTATTCGTTTCTATGGTGATAAACAACGCGTTAGAAATTAAAATCCCATTTTTAGCGTTTTTTCGTAATATTCCGGTGGTTTTTCCCGTGGCATTAAATAACTGTTGAGAAAATCGAAAAATGACCTCTTTAAAGTACCATCTTGTTCCAATTTGCTAAAAGATAAGGTGTTATATGTTGAAATCGAAACACTCCTTCTGGAAAAAATTTTGTATACAGGTTGTAAAAAGAAAAAGAAAATAAATAAATAAATAAACACCATTGTAAAAACAATAGCTTCCTCGCTCCGCTCAGAATCTAAAAATAATTAGAAAAATGTAAAAACGGAATAATAGTTTACCTAAGAGATGGATAAAATGAAATGAAATGAAATTTAACCAGGGCTTACATTTGAAAAAATTCTGTTTCATGTATTTTTAAATTAAAACGTTATATAAGTGTTGCGTTTATCGTTATTTAGATAGTGTTAATACTTATTAAATATATTAATAATAACTAATGCGGACAGGTATAATGGTTCGGAATCCGGACTCCGGATACGGAATATAATATAATCAATTGTAATTTCCGTATACATGAAATAAATATATCTATGAAACCAATATGATTTTTAAATAAATGCATTTTAAATAATTTCGTTTTTTTTAGTAATTTTTTTCAATGAAATTCTATAAATTACTCGATTTGAGTTATGTTTTGTTTAATGATATATTATAATATATTTTGTTCATCGTTTGGTTTTGTTTTGCGGCATATAATTATTTTGAATTATCGTTTTCCGTTTTAATTATGTTTCCAAATTTAAATCGTTTTTTTGTCAAATATAACGTTTGCAAGCTCTGATTTTAACCTCTAGCTATGTTTATGGAATTCTTACATTTATAAATTTTTTTACCTGGAAGTACCTACAATATTTTATCATTCATGACAGTACCTATAATTGTCTCTGCAGTAGTTAAAAATTCCTAAATCCAATGTATCTGATACATAATGGTAGCATACTTAGTGGCTATAGGGTGTTATGAGTATTGAGTATGAAATATTTCCTTTGAAATTTTCACTTTAAAAAACATATTTAAAATTTTTTTTTTTTTATGTATTTCATAAAGTCATTATTAGACGGTTAAACTGACTTCATACATGATTTGTGATTACTGGTTATCAATATTTAATTTCCGATCATGATGTAGCTGAGAAGATATATATAAGATAGATAATTATTATATAATTTATATAATGTACGATGTAAGCTATATCTATTTCTATAACATTTTCCACTTTTAAGATGTGTTTACTGCACTTTCTACTATACTTTTTAATTAAAATTTTATTTTTTATTTTTAATTAAAATAAAATAAAATATTTCAAAAAATACATTTCATGAAATTTTAGAATCCTTGTATTCAACTATGTTTTGGTGTATAGGACTATAGAATAATAAATCTAACGACATATATGACATATTTCGTATAAAGTGTATATGCACTATAGGTAATACTGTATATAGAGAAATATTATGTTAATAAATGTTGACAGTAGGTACCTATACATAAACTGTACAACTGAACATAAATATTCACCAAATACGTATTGAACGATACGAGACATAATATATGACGCTAGATTTTCTATTTTCTTAAATTCTTATAATAATCAATTTATATTCACAAAAATTAGAAATTCTATAGGTACAAACTAAAGTAACAAGTAAAAAAAAAAATTCAAATGATTGCCTTAATATCCTTGCAATATTATTAAACAAGATGAATTAATAATTATTTAGTTTCAATAGTTAAAAATATATTAATGACATTTAATAGATTATTATAATATTATACATATTAAACTAATATCCAAACGATAGATGTATAAAATAAAATATAAATGATATAAAAACAAGTGTATACTAACGTAATTTATTCAGTTATTGGGTCCGAATCAACATTGTACTATCTGCAGTACCTATATATTGTTTTTAAGTAAAATATGTTTTCTTTCTATTATCCTTGCAATACATTTAAATACATTCTATTTTGATTCCAAGTTATATATTTACCTTAATTAACTGCAGATAAGCGGTGTGTTATGATCGTTTGAGGAGGGGGAGGCTGCAGGTAGAAATCAAAGATGTGGTTTTATATTTTTTTAAACATATGGTCACCGATATAGTATAATGTATATAGTAATATACATAAACTAACATACGATATTATAATATATGATTTATCACGCCTATATATAGTATCCATATATGTATAAACGAGTAGGTATACATGTAGGTGCTCGAGCATTCCCGCGGTCCCACCAATCGGACGAGAGTCGTTTATTATATAACTATGCGGCGAGTCCGACGCATATTGTACACGCACACACACGCACATATTTTGTGTTACCTGAGACATTATAATATATTATATTATTATTATTATTATTATTATTATTGTGGATATAAAAGTACCGCCTATATTCACCTCATCGTATGTGTGTGTGTGTGTGTGTATATATATATTTATAGGGTATAAGGCATTAGTCTGCTGTCTGCAGCCACCATGGACGTGCAGCATAGTAATATTATGCAGATGTCCGGGTCGGTTTTTATACGATTAAAAAATATTCCAGTATTTTTTCATTCGTTTCATTTACTGACGTATACCATGTACATCAATAATAGTATAGGTTCGTGTGCATGGGCAGCGCACCGTGACGGACAAAACATATTTTGTTGCCCTTCAATGTGCAATGGCTTTCCCACGAAAAAATTTCGTTTTTAAATATTTTTAAGATACTTTATTGTTTATAACTATTTTGTTAAACCACAAACACATAAAAATCCTTTCAAAATTTGAGAAACCAAATAGAATTTTATTGTTCATATTTGTATTATAAAGTATAGTAAATAATATTATTTAATTAATTTAAATAATTAAATTTAATGATGGAAAAAAACAATGTGCGCACTAAAATATTTTTAAAACATTTCATTTTATTGATACACAAACAAAATTATATAAGTATTAGGTATAATGTATATATTATATAAACAACACCCTTCATTGTAAAACCAATACGTTTATCACTCGGGTCGTTCAAAATCTATAAAAAATATTTTATAATTACCATATATGATTTGAATCACATGATGAATGTCAACGTATAATATTTAAAAACCATATTATATTATATCATATCATATTATACGATTGCCGTATATGGTATACATCAGTACGCGTGTTTGTTGTTTGCTTAGGATTTTGTTCATTTTTAATATCATTATAATTTAGGAACTGAAAATAATATACAATATAGTACGCGGTTTAAAAAAAATATTCGAAAGCTGAAATGTATAATAATTTGTCTGATAGTAGTTTATTATTACCCTTACTTATATATAGACTATATAGAATAAGTGCAATTAACGTCGTTTGGGTTTAGCAGGTGTATAGGTTATGTATATTATTTTTTTACATGGTGCCAGTTCAATCACATTATGGCAACTCAAGTCGATTGCAATTATATTATATATAAGTTGCCAAATATATTGACACCAGTTCGAAATTGAATACCTAAGTAAAGTTGGCCCACTGGTTTTAAAATTTTGATTTTGGCCATGAAACTGTCGTTAATAATTTTTAATATAAGCAAATTGTTAAATATTGACACTAGTTTGGTTAGGTTATTCTACCTACATATAATAATCAATTTTAAAACAGGATATACGTAAGCGAATTAAAAAAATTAAATTAAATAGTTAAGTTATGACGGTACCTATACAAATAAGACATCCATAGGTATAGGTACGTAATTTAATAATAAATAGGATATATATTATAGTCAATGATTGTTTGATTTTATAAGAATATATAACTAGCTGAACCCTAACATTTAAAATCGCATAGGTATAAAAAGTGTATTTATGTTAACAATAGTGGTATGCCTACACACCAGCTATGAGCTGGTTAGCGTTAAAAATTGTAAAAACCATATACTTTACGATAAAATAATTGTTTTTTAAACAGTCAGAGTATACAGAATTTATGACTTGTAACTTGTAAATAATTATAAAGAACTTTTTTTAAATTCTGGAGGGAGCGATAAATGTATTGATTTTACAATGATATTGTGTTCCTATTTTCAAGCAGTAAAATGCTTCAATCTTCAACTTCAACATATTTTCTGGAATAAGAAAATGAATCTAGTCGGTCATAAGCAGGGCTTGCATTTGAAAAAAAAAATCCATTTTATATTAATTACAATTAAATTATTAAATATTCACAAATTTTGGGGTTTATTCAAAATTAAAACGTTACACAAGTTTTGCGTTTATCGTTATTTAAAATAGTGTTAACAAATATTAAATTTAAAAAAATAAATAATGTGGGTAGGTAATGACTCTAATACGGAATATATTATAATCAATTCTTAGATTGTTTGCATGAAATAAATGTTTCTACGAAACCAATAGACTTTTAAATAAATAGATTTAAAAAAATTTCATTTTGCGTTATTTTTCTGTCAATGATATTCTATAAATTACGTTTTGCGTTAATTTTCGTTTAATGATATTCTGTAAATTGCGTTTTGCGTTATGTTTTGTTTAATTATATATATTATATAATATATTTTGTTATTTGTTATGTTTTGTTTTGTGGTATTTAATTTTTTTGATTATCTGTACATTCGATATTGTCAAATTATTTGAATAGATAGGTATAATGTCCTAAATGTATGTGTATAGGTAATAGTTTTTTTTGTTTTATTGAGTTGAAGCTATTATCTATGGCATTAGCCCAAAGGTTGTCTTGTATGTATTTATGACTGTGTGGAAGGGTATGGTTGATTAGGAACATGTATATATGGCGAGGATTTGTCACTAAAACCTGGGTGGTCACCCATCCGGGAACTAGTGACATTGGCTGATGTTTGACTCCAGAACACGTTTGCAGTAATTTATATGTTAGGTTAGGTTCAGGACCGTCCCGAAGTACAATTTATGGGGGGGGTGGTAGACCTATTAACTATTGCCGCCTCAAAACATTTTTTTTCTTGCTTCGCTCGACAATTTCATATTATTTTGCATTACAATTTATATTGGAATTATTAAAACATATTATATATACTATATACAGCTTTATTTAAGGGCCTAGTGTAGTGTGGAATGGTTGGCCATAGACGACAAATATCGACTGCAAAAGTTAAAATTGCAAATATTTTATAATACCAAGAATAAGTCAATAGAATACCTATGGGCTACGGATTACGTGTTGTACAGTCGCGCAATACACTGATAAATTGATAAATAGATAAATTCATCTATTTTTGGAATTCGGTGTATTCGAAATGTCGTTGAAGTCGTTTTAATCAAATATCAAATATATATACAAATATTTGTTGAAAATAATAATAATACTATTAAATACTGACGATGTCGAATTGCCGAAAACATTGACCAAGTGCCAAATTTGCCGACTAAATATTTAAAAAAATTTTGAGTGGAGGGGCGAGACACCCCCCAAGACCACCGCAAAGGACGGCTCTGGTTAGGTTACACTTTAATAGGTTTATATAATTATGTAACTAGTGGCATACATGTGTAGACTTATAGGTACCTACTCTTAAGTCATACAATAATAATGAAAACCGCTGTAGACCGCTAACGACGATCGGGTATCACCGAAAAGGAATTCAAGATAATCACTTAAATCTCTTCACATCCAGATAAAATTTAAATATCCATGTTATAATATGTACTATACTGTACTATACGTGTGATACAAAAACTAATGAGATTTCGCCAAAATGTCTTTCGTCTTAAACATTTCGCTGAAGTGTGTCCTAGAACTACCAAAACACCCTCTGGCTACACAACCTACCCAAACCACTGTCACTCAACAAATATTACAATATAATGCACACCAACGTATAATTATAGTACATTATGACGTCTCGATATAAATTAACAAACGACATAAACGTTTATAATATGTATATATATTATAATAAACTCATATTTAAGTGAGTTTTATATTACGATGGGGTTTTATACAATACCAGAACTCGTTCATCATGGGCACCCAAAGGTGTGTGTGTGTGTGGGGGGGGGGGGGGGGTTATAATATTTAATCAAACACCAAATAAAGTACCTACCATAAAAATAAAATGTATTCTTTGCAAATTACAAAATACATCAGACATAAGAATTGCTATTGTTATTTTGTATTTAATATAAACCGGTTTTTCTATTGCAAACCGTGATAAATTGCATTTGAAAGTTACAGTAAGGGGGGAATGCCACGTCTTGCAAACCCTGTGGGTGCCCATGCCATTCATAATAAAATAATATTATAATAATATGTAAATACTAAATAGTAAATACACGTGTTTCAGTGTACATAATATATTATATACCACAACAACATAATATTATTATTATATAATTATTATATGGTATAACACTCCATCCATAATATACCTATATAGTTAGCATTGAAAATATTTTATGCGTAAGTACAGAAAACGACAATGCGATCACATAATTAATGATTGTATGGAAATATTTTCATAAAACATAATATAATATGCAAATACAAAATGCTTATTTTAAACTTATTTTGTTAAAAATTGTACCTACATCGTTTCATATCCGACAAAAATTACGCTTGTATCCAATATATTATGTACAGTGAAATCTCTAAATGCCAGACACTCTCGATTACTGAAATTTCATCCACTGTCTGGAAGCATCCGCTATTTAGAAGGTTCAAATTGTAGAAAGTTTGTAGTTTTTCCAAAAATAACGTCCACTATTTGGATTTGTTCACTATTTTGGAGGTGTCCGTTAAGAGAGGTTTCAATGTATACCTGTGTGTATATAAATGTACATATTTCATTATAATAATATGTTCATAATACTGAATATCAAAATAATTGATATATTAACCTCGCAGTGGACGTATTATACCGACACAGGTAACCGTGATGATGTATACATTACCTATATAATATATTTAGGTACTTGTAGAAGGAAAGTACAATTTATGATATAATTTATCGCAGTGATGGCCATGTAGCTATTGTCCGCATTTTAAAAATAAAACTGATATTTCAATATATAAACAGCGATTTTTTAGTTTTATGTTGTTTTTTTCAATAATTATTGTTGTAGATACATGTCATAATGTATCATATTCATTATTCATATAATATATTGGTATAAACTATAAAAAATTGAAAAACTATTAATAGTTTTTTGTTTTTTATGACAATTATGTATATACCAATGCTCAATATAATAACAATGACGGTTAACATTAAAAAGCAAAAACACGAGTCTTAAAAACTTTAATGTAGGTACATTTTAAAATTAATGTTATAGAAAATATTATTACGATTCTCTAATATTTGAATTTTACAGTCATTAACAAAGATAATATACAAAGAGTTAGGTGCATATAAAATACCAGCTCATTCGTCTTCGATAAAATATTCTCAATTTCAATAAAATTATAAACGATCACGGTCACCTAATAAAATAAAAATAATATAATCAATAATAATGTCTTGTTGCAATAAAACTGATATTTTACGCACGTATAACTTTGTGCACGCCGCGCCGCCTATAAAGTTTAATTTAATATTAAACACGAATTAAAATTTAAAAACATTGAATATTATCAAATTACATAGTATTTAGATACTACGTTTTTCTTAGATAGGTACTTATATAATGTATACGTTTATAATATATATGTATATTATAGTATATTACATATTTAGGAAAGCAGCTAGCTACTATATTAGTAAAATTAAAATCATGCCGAGTTTTCAATTATTAACGGTTTATGATTTACTTGATTAAAAAAAACGAATACCCATATATTATACGTCATATATATGTATAAGTATTAAAATAAAAATAATAAAACGAATGCAATTATCAATGCTATCGTAGGTACCTATACCATGTGAGAATGAATACCAGTGTTTTAATTTATGAATCTGATGAATTATAGATTAATCTTCAAAAATTATAAAATAAAATTGGCCCTATATTCATGTACGCATATATCCGTATCAAATCTCCATGTCTATAATTAATAAAGCAACCCAACTATGGAGCAATATCGTTGATTGATATATTTTATTTGGTGGAGAAAAATCGTAACTGAAATACCTAAAATGGCTTTTTAATTGTAAATTAATTATAATTATATTTATGTATGCATTCCAACAACCATGTTCAGTGCGCATAGCTAATCGCTAGCTGAACTCATTATGATGTGAGTTATATGACGTCTATGAAATATATTATACATACTATACCTATAGTAAGTAATCGTGTAGGTATTCATGAGGCTTTATTAATCAAAAATAACATTTATTATATTTTAATAGTATGAATCCATGATAAACTATATGTCTATATACCAACTAATATGTGTTAATCTGAAATTTAATTTATTTTTTTAGTCAATATAAAACATAATGAAACTTATTTGAATATGTTAAGGTAACTTAAAATACAATAAATATTTATTGTTTAATAATAATTATAAACACTACATAACATATTTAAAATATTTTAGATTCTGAACGGAGTGAAGAAGCTATTGGTTTTACAAGCGTGTTTATTTTTTTTTTTTATATCCTGTATACAAAATTTTTACCTAGAAGAAGTGCTTCGATTTCAACATATAGTAGCTTATCTTTTAGAAAATTATATCAAGATGGTACTTTAGAGAAGTCATTTTTCGATTTCCTCTATAGTTATTTAATGCCACGAGAAAAACCACCGAATAATGGGATTTTAATTTCTAACGCTTTGTTTATCACCATAGAAACGACTAAAGAATTATAATATTATAATATTAATTCAACTTACATCATAAAATAAATAATAGCAATATAAAATATCTAGACTGACAAACCGTCTCCGCTCAGAATTGTTTTTCTTATACAATGATATTATATCATTGAATTCAAGTCTAACACGATCTATTATACAATGACTCACTTGTAATCTACTGTACAACAGAGCGACATCCACTTACCTGCTTTCTTGTTTTGTTTATAATAATAAAAATGTTATGTTTTTATAGGTAATACTTTTAATTTTTGACAAAACGATTTTCGATCAATGCCATATTGTTCGATTTTCTATTGTGCAGATAGTGTTGTTGATGTTATTTAGCAAATAACAGTTGTTTTTACACTTAACTAACTGAAACATCAACTTTTTGTAGTTAAGTATCCTCCATTAATAAGCTCTTTATCGTATACACGTCAAAAACTTATCAATAGGCGACAATAGCTCATAAAAAGGGAGAAAATCACCCACATGGTACAACTACAATAATAGATTCTGCAAATCTGTAGTTGTGATAGTTATGATTAAACATATTTTAATTTAGTGTATATATTTCTACCTTTTTTGAACTCAAAAACCTCTTAATGATAATTTATTTTTAGCCATATATTTAAAAATAAGTCTTATTGTTGAATATTATTTAAAAAGAATTAACATAAATTGTAGATAATACTAACTATGTAGGTAATATTATACATACTGAGTATATATAAATGTAAATTTATATAAACCACAATTTTCCTGTTTCTTTTTAAATAGTAAAAAGTATATACGACTGAATTGTGAAGCTCAAAATTGGATCACAACCCACTGATTGAAAACTAGGTACTGTTTTAATTTAATGCCACACTTGCAATAAGGAGATACAGGATCACCGAAATCTTGACCAAATCCTTAAACCGTAACACCAAATCAGAGTGAATAAGCTTTATTATTTAATTATTGAATATCTGAATAATATAAATGGTTCAATATTTACTACTTACATAATTTTTCAATTTTTTATTTACTTGAGCGTCGTAATCCAACGACTAATGATAACAAATGGAAAATTTTTTAAGCCACATATACCTGTAGATCAAGTTTAAAGTTGGTGAAACATTGAAGCCACACCGAAATTATCATTTGTATCATTGTCATTAGAATAAACGTTTTTTTTTTTCATATCGCGTTTTAAAACTTTCAAAAAAATCAATTCATAACATAACGAAACATAAAAATAATAGTTTGATAAAACAATAGTGGATAGATAATTACATTATCATGCAAAATGTGGTAACACTAATAGTAATTACTGTAATTAAAAATACAGTCATAATTATTATGCATAGTAAAATGGTATAACCCTCAACTAGGTTATAAATAAAGATAATATTTAAGATGTTAATAATAATTCCCTACTCAATTCATTAAGATTGTTGATTTATCGATTATCAAAAATAAAAATACTATTTATTAGATTAAAAACGATCATGTGGTAAAATAATATATCATCCTTAAATTATCTTCTTTAAAATTATATTTTCCGATTCACGACACTATTAGTCTTTTAACCATAGATATACATTCTCAAAATAATAGTAGGTATTGTTATGGCGATAAAAGGGTTTATATTATCAATGCCAAACTAAAAAATTATACCTAACATGTATAATTATATTAAATATATCTATTTATTTTTACTTATGTAATTAATTACCATAATCTATATTATTATTATTGTTTTATAATTTGGAAATAATATCTATATATATAAAAATGGAGACAAAAATGTATAACAATTCATCAATCGAGAACGGCTGGTCCGATTTGGCTCAAATTTTTTTTTAAGATGTTCTTAACTGCCAGGAGAAGGTTTTAAGAAATACAATTTTAGGAAAATCCACCGAAAAGGTATAGGAAATCTCAAACCTGTATGTAAAAAATACAACAGTGGCGCAACAGTGCATTATATTATATTGGTTGCTATTGGTTAATCGAGCATGTTTGTTGATTTCATATAATATAAAAATGAATCGCAGAATGTGTTGCTAAACGTAATAATTCTACTGTACGTGTGTTGTGACTGGACTCCTCCTAAATGGTTAGACCAATTTGGATGAATTTTTTTGTATGCGTTTGCGTTTATTCATCTGATTTTAGTACGGTTAGGTTAGGATTTTGTATTAATTGATTATATCAATCCACCATAGGTAGAATACGACAAACTTGGTATAACTTAGATACTTTAGAGTTAAAACATACACTAACGTACATACACCACGGGGTCCGCGATCTACCGCAGGTAGATTGCCTACCCGATAATGTACTGCTGTGAAGCAGAATTTTTATTCCGGGCAACGGAAAAGTTAAGATTAATTTTGAAACCATATTAAATACTATTAAATAACGAATTGAACAAAGTTTGAGTCACATATAGTTGGTACACTTAATGGGCAACGAAGTGCACGGGTTCAGCTAGTTATATATAATAATCTTGTGCTTTAAGAAGGTAGATACTAGATATTTCAAACAGTCAAACATAATGTACTGTATTTTTTGCTCTATGCTTAAAATGCTTAAGATGAGGTCAGCTCACTATTCGTTTTCTCTCTCTGGCCCACGCCCAACATAGACAAAACGCATTTACGCAAAATCATTGTTTCTATGCGTTTAAGTAATCTTAGAGTAAAGTCACCTATTACAAAAAAAGATAGAGAATAATACTTTTGAGGGAATGACATATGCGATTTGTCTAAATATTGTCTCAAATCAATTTAAACATCATTGGAATACAAAGTCAAATAATAATAAAATATAAAATCGATATGTCATTCCCAAAAAATGATTTTGCGTAAACGCGTTTTGTCTATGTTGTGCGTGGGTCAGAGAGGGAAAACGAATAGTGCGTGACATCCTCTTAATGTTGAATGAGAAATAAATAAAAATAAAAAATTATATAATTTAAACGTGTTTTGACTGACTGACTGACTGATCAACTAAGATCATAAACTATGATTGCTAGAGACTTGAAATTGTCATGTTACCTTCGTGACATCATGGGTAAAAGAAAAGATTTCCCAAAATTCGAATTTTTACATTATTTTGAAATTTACGATAGAAATCGAAAATGTTTGTTTTCTTGTAAATGGTTGCAATTGGTTACTCAGGCAGACGAGATAAAATTATGTATCAACTTGTCTCCTTTATGACCACGAATAAAGAAATTGTATCTTAAAATAAAAGTTTGTAGTGTATAGGTACTGCGTATATAAAATATGCATGTTTATAGCTTATATACTTGGTCGATTTGTGGACATTTCAAATTGTACTTAAAGATATCAAGAAAGTTTAGACAATAGTTTGAACAGCGATCGATTTATACCAAGTGGCAAGTGCAAGGTATACAATCCATCACATGCAAATGGTCTATCTTGCCATCTCGGTCGAATTAGAAATACATTTATTATAATTTAACTTGTGCCTATAAACTATGTAAATATCCACATATGCAAGCAGTTTTTTGCCTTTTGGGCTATTTACAAAAATTAAATTTGATATTTTTCGTTTTAAAAATATATAATAATAATAGATATCAGACAATTTTACAGAACGATCACAAGTGTAATGCCGTACCTTATTATAATTGAAAGTTGCAACGTCGCGTTATGTGTTGGCTGTTTTATTATTGTTATTTTTATTATTTCACAAACATTGAAACATACAGAAATTCTTATTATAGGTTCGCTATATAGGTACCTAACCTATTGCCGTCGATTATGCGGCTTAATATAAAGATAACGAAAATTTGATAACCATACATGACTATTATATTATAACACTTACTCAAAATAAGAGCATATAACCAAAATATCCTATCGGGAAACACAGACGGTAGCTATATACCTACCATTCTAACCTTAATTAGTTTTAAAGTCACTCAAAGATCTGTCCCCTTTTCCATTCCACTATCATCCACATACTATATGATAAATTAACCTATTAGGCGTATTGTGTCCCTAGACAATGTGGACCCTTCCTTTACTTTAATTTTTTTTTTTTACTGAGTTAAAACTTCAACATATGAGATCATTATACAAGGAGTTTTTTTTTATTAGGTTTTATACTGCGGGTGATGACTGAGGGTACAGTTTGGAACACGCGCATATGTGGCAAGGATTTGTCACTAAAAATCCAGGTGGTCACCCATCTGGAAATTAGGGACTAAGAGACACCGGATGATGCTTGACTTCAGAACACGTTAGTGACCGAGACCAACCACCACACCACACTAGGCCACTTCTTAAATTATTAAATAACTGTTATGTATCATTATGTTATAAATCTTAGTTTACTGATAAATCTTAAATTAGTATTTATAGTTCTTGTTAATATATAAATGTATTATGCACATTGTTTAAACGGCTCAGCCCGTCAATAGAATTCCAATTCCCGTACGATATATCATGGAATATAATGGATTAATTACTTCGAAAATTACAAAAAGCATTAAACCTAAAATGTAAAGTTATTGGTTTTGGTAAGGGATCTGCATGTCTTATGAAAATATGGTCAAATTATAAATACGTAAGAAATGCATGTGAAGAATCTGACGAGGAAAAAAAATATTTACTATTAGTCAAGATTTATAGGATTTACTTATTACTATTATAGTGATTAAATAAAAAAACTCACAACATGCATGTTTGTGTATGATAATGTAACATTCGTTACACCCTATTATACTGTATATTATCCACTAAACACACTATATGATTGACCAATACAGAATATACACACACTCAATATTTTTTGATCCGTTCAAGTTATTAGGTACTATTATTTTTCAAATGATATACGCGGTTAGCTCGACAGTCACCACCAACATGACCGAACCAACCGATACACTTATTAATATCCATCCTCCAAGACAGTAAAGTACTATTTTAAATATAATAATTAGTATAGATTTATAAGCCAAACGTTTCTGATTATTTATAAAAAAAAATCTTTCCTGCATGCACAGTGCTCTAATCCCCAGCTATGGAAAATTTATCCATAAGGAATAGAAAACCTTCTCTGGATAACTATTACATCGTAACAACTAACAAGGTTACCCCAACCACTTGCAATACTATAAATAAGCCACAGACATGTCAAGGAGACTGTGGTGGTCCAATGATTTGCAATGGCTTGCAATATGGAGTAGCCAGTTTTTCAATAAAATAAATTTTAATAATTAGTTGGAGAAGCAGACAAGCAGTGAAAATACGTTCAAACTGTCTACACATTCATCAGCTGTAGTTCTGGTATCATAATATAGCTCTAGCTGCATATATCATGATTTTTAGTACAAATAATCGAATAAACCTATTTATTTATTTAAATTAATTTTTTTCTTTAATTACCCAATTTATAGTTACACAAATGTCTATAATTGTCTTAACTGGTAAGTAGGTATAGCAAAGCTATTGTCTATAGTATATTATATTAAGAAAAAAATAATTAATAATAGTGTATGTTGAATTGAAAAAATATATTTAGTTATTATTTAAAAAAATTTAAAGTTGCACAATGAATGTGATATGTCTGTATTTTTTAATAAAAAAAATTAACTTAATTTTAACAGAGTTGAATTAAAATTGTTTTCCATGTATAAAATATGTATATATTATATTTTTAAATATAAACTTTAAACTTGCATGTATAGTTTTTTATATTGTTTATTAACTTACAGCTAAGTTGATTTTTTCATTAACTATTGGCCATCTTAGCTATAACCATAAATAAATGTATGCTTTTATATTATTAAAATAGTATATTATAGGTATATAAATAATATTATTGTTATAAACTTCTATAACAATAAACCGATGTACTGTAAAAAGGTTTGAGTGGATTAGTGGTATAATATGATTCATAAATGTTTATAGGCACTTAAAAATTAGTGTAAGCAACTAGAAAATTTCTTTATACATGCATAATATTAATTAATAACTTACATTATGGCAAAAAATCTCAAAGTATCAATGATTTATATACATTATATTTTAAATTATCAGTCTCAATAAAATAATTAAAATTGTTAGTGAAAAAATATAATTTATTCTTATTTTTTTAAAATATCCAATTTTATCAAGATATTGTGAATTTATAGTGATTATAAAAAAAATGTCGTCATCAGTTTTAAGTTTCTGCAATAAAAAATTATGAGGAATTATGTATTCAAGCCTTATAATATGTAGGTATTAAAATTGAAAACGTTATAACATGAATTTTAGACTACATAAAATTATTTACAAATGTTTGACTTTCACTTCAAACGCCCATAAGAACACATTGTGGTAATATTATATTTTCGCTGATTTAAGAACAATTACTTATGAAGAAGTTTTTATTAATTTTTCAAGTGTTTTGATCACAAATATGCTATCAACGTAGATCGAAAAAAACAACTACAAAAAAATCAAATTTTTCAATTGGTATAGTTCAAAAAGCCAAAATATCATAGTATCAAAATATTATATTGTATTGATACGTGTCTTAGCAGAATAAGCTATCTTCTCAAAATGTATCACTTGGACAATGTTGAGGGAGAACAACTGTTATTATTGTAGAAATATTAATCAAAATTATTTTAAATTATTGCGAAACCAAATAATGTAATAATACTATACACATATTATTATAATATATAATTCAAATACAATTGTTGTGTATACTGTTTACTATAGGTTAAATGTTAATAACGACTATGTGATATTTAACTCTTGGGCAAAAAATAAGTCACTTTCATGATAGACTACAGAGTACAGACTAACAAATTGTATATATTGACGCTCAAACTTCCTATATAGATTTTTGACGAACGTATAAAATTTGGGCAATTCAATATAGTATGACGTATCTATATTATGTAATATATTATTGTATCGTACACAATGTGTCTATGTATGAGATGTACTTTGGTATTGAGAAAACTATTTTCACAACTCAACTGTATGTGTATATCTATTATATACCTATACGTCCTACATTTACAGTACACATCATTGTAATATGTTATACAGCTGAAGAAACGCAATGGTATTTATCACGTGTCCGTTTTTTAAATAATATGTTTACTTGCAGCGATGTCGATTCCGAACGTCAATAATAATATATATACGTTACAATATATTATTGAATTTGATTAGGAAATATTATATTATATAGGTACACCTGCCTGTAGGTATATCCAACGTCAATAATTATTGGTTGTATTCTATTTCAGATTCACAAATATTGCGCACACATAGGTATATAGGTTAGGTACTAGGTATATGTAGGTACTATGCAAAGAGTATAATATACTAACCAGGAAGTTACGATGATATATTATGTATTTATGCATATAGGCGTATATATGTGCTCACCGACGTGCATTTTTCCTCGTACTCGCAAAGTTGCATGTCGTCGAAAGGCATCAATAAATTATTTCTATGACAAAACAATATTAGAAGTATTGTGATATTTATAGTTAGTCGAAACAAATAATAAATAATATAGAAGTACCCCTTATTTTGAACGGTTTGCATTCTTTATCCTTTTTACCACATCCTGTATAATATAATAGGTTTTATGATCTAACGTTATGATATTATATACGCAATAAACGCTATTTAAAATGTAATGATAGGTGATATTAACATAAAAAAAAACCACGAAGATCATATTATAAGTTAAACAAAATAATGATGACAATACTATATTATGCTATATAAGTATATCAGGTAGACGTACTACCCGTGTCTATGCCTATGCTATTATATATATTGTAATATCAACAGTTATATTATAACTGTTGATATTATATTGATTGTTATTTACTCGCGTATAGGCAAAGAAATTAAAATACTATACAAATAAAAGAGTATTATTGAAAACACTATTATGGAACATTAAGAATGAAGAGAAAAAAATATATAAGTACAGACTACAGGTGTTTCAAAATAATATTTAAAAAAAAAAATCAATGATTCGACTACATATTATTACTACTATCGAATTACTACTTAAGAGTGATTTCCTCCACATCGTTAAGTGTGGCTTGAGAGAGTGATGCATTCGTTTCATATATTATAACGAAATTAAGTTATGTTATGATTATAATATTATAATAACCACACTGATTTTTACTATTTAACTTTATAACTTATAAAATAGGTTAAATTATTCGGTACACGGATAAGTAAAGTCAGTTAAGAGGTGAGTTAAAATTATAATATTAATTATTATACACAAACAAATATGATTTTGTGTAGGTTTTTTCTTTTTTAATTCCAATAATTTGTCGATACTAATGATTCGAAATAGCCAGTTATCACATTAAGATTTGAGTGATAGGTAGTAGATGACAACTCACGATGTTTATTATTATTGTACCTATTGTATTCTTTACAAATGTATAACAATATATATTATGGGACACACATATTACACATATATATTATGTTGGCCTACAGTATAATATGTATAAATGTTTTATATTATGACGTGCACCGTATAGTGAGTTGTGCCCTATGATAGACCTACCTGTACATATTTTATAGGAATTGAAAATGTAATTAGAAAATTAATGTTAAGACGCGTTTGAATAATAAATCATTTTCGGTTATATATGCGCAGAGTTATTAGATATTAATAAACGATATCAATTCAGTGAATTGGTAGGTGTATTATATCATACATATTGCATTATTTCCAAAGACATTTTCCCCGAATTCCAGTGCGAATGGGAAGTCTAAAATAAAAGAGGTATCGTTGGTATATGCTTATTAATATAATTATGTTGTGTGCCATTCCGTCGTTCGATTTCTGCGACCGAATAATAATATATAAAAGTCATAGTTTTATTATTCAGCGTAGGATATGATATTATTATACTACACGGTCATGTAAAATATAATATTATAATGATATAGATAAGGGAAAAAGCTAATTCGATTGAAGAAAAATTTATTATAAATTAAACGGAGTTGGACTTATTTAAAAAAGAAAAGTGTATAATATACGTCATGTTATATTATATATATATATATAATTAAACGAATAGAGAACAGTGAAAAAAAAAAGGTAGAACATTATAATATTGGTACAGGCGCCTAAACCTTTTTTTCGTATTTATTATTTTATACAGACAATTATTTTAATAGGTCAGTATAGGGATAGGTACCCATGTTTTATTATTAAATTCAAATTTCATTATAATAACATTTTAGGTAACATTATACGTGTAGGAATATGTATACATTATAATATTATATACAAGTATTATACATATATTATACTTCTTCTATGGTATAGGTACTCATAATTCATATACTTATATGGAAAAACAATTAACGATGGAAGAGAGATAAAATAGTTTTCCAATAGATTTTTCACTTTTCTTATATTATATTAATATAATAATTTTAAACAAATGTTTATAAAATATATTTATTTTAATATAGAGTGGTGTGACAAAGTTTATAATTTCTCGTTGGAACGTTGTCATGGAGGGAGGGTTAAACCTGCAGGTCGATCCGCCCGAGTCGTCGGTTGTTGACGGTTGAGTAACCCGTGCGTAGGTGTAAGTACCTATACCAAACAACATTAAAATAATCTAAAATATAAAAAACAAAAAAATTGGCCGTTAACGGGTACCTATTTGCAATTACAGAAAAACCTTTTATCAGTTATAGACCGCTATCGCCATTGCCACTGCAGTTCAATTAACAAATATATTTTTATTCTGCGGTAGGCACATTGCAACACCTACATTGTAGGCATGTATAAAGTATATTATAGTCTAAGTATATTTTGTATAATAGTATACATTGTACAATCTACCTAACCAAACACTGTAAATTACAAAATTAAATACACGCCTTTATATTATACGAAGCGACTGCGATAACATTTCTAATTTATATTGTATATAGTAGTATAATATTATATAGGTATGTGTGATATTAAATAATATTATTATTATTATATTTATACTTACGTGTTTATGCATTTTTCGCTAAAATATGAATAATGCATAATAATTAAGGTCACCTACCCACTTACGACCCGTGCTCACACGCCTTAATCCCGTTTGTAGTATATACATATTAGAGTCAGCCATTTTTGTTTTTTAGCGCACGTTTTACTATACACATATTAAAATTATATTTAGCTTAGGTTTTCTACCCTTTTATATCGTCAGTTAATTATAATATTATGTATTTCGATTATAATTGCCATTTTCTAAACCGATTGGACGTCATGATACATACGTTCTATAAACATTAAACTAAATTACATAACATTTTTAAGATGGCGTACTTATATAATAATATATAATGTATAACGTTATATATGTATTCAATGTAATATAATTTACTTATTACATTAAATATATATATATATATAATATATCATATAATTTATTATTGTTTAGCGTTGAAAAAAATAAATAGTTTGAGTATGTATTATGTATGTAGGTGAATTAATAACATATATAGGTAAGTAAAATGTATTGTGTAGACGTATATTATTTTGGTTATATGCATACAACAAAATTTCGTAATAAATAAATAATAATATAATGTATTTAAGTGTAGGTACCAAAACCTAAACATTAATACCGAAACTTTCTGTTCATTTATGAATCAAACAATCCAACTCAATATAATTATTAGGAATGTATAGATAGTAAATATATAAATTATAAAACACGTATAATATTCTAAAAACATTTGCTTAACCGCATTATCAGTGCTAAATTGCCCAAATGCATCTTACAACCTTGACCAAACTCAAATCGTTAGGGAAGTTCTACTCGTTATCGGTTAACTCCAAGACCTCAATAAACTTCCTGAAGCTTGTGTTCTGAACAAGTACAGGAAACATCTTAAGGGTACGTTGTAGGATGCTGTATAATGTAGATAAAATAGTATTGCAGTTGGTAATATCCAAAGTAGTCGGGCATAAGTTGGAATTTTATGGGAGATATCTGTGAACTGCAGTATAAAAATAACCAGATAGAGCCAATATCACGCAGTCTCCAACATTCGCTGGAGAAAATTAATGGATTAGGTTAAAACATATTATTATTTTATAATATTGTACATTTGTACCAACATAATTTGATGGTGGTGTCACTTTATAGCATACTAAGTCTTTGTAACAAATAGGTATAAAAATCACCTTGCTGATACTTTCCGACCACGCAATACTATTCTGATTCCGGTAAAAATCAACTTCATTGTACAATACCTCGACTCATCGTTTCAAATTTCCCTCCAACCCAAACATTTCTCCCCAACTGAGGTCCAATAGAACATCTGAATTCTCCAGCCTACGACCTAATAACTGCAGAAATCCTCAACCAACTCCCCGAAAAAGTAATTATCCTTCTAACTTCCCTACTTCTCTACACAATGGATTTATTCTACCATACTTATACCTACTCATACCAAAAATACCAACCGACGGTCCATCATCATAAAGGCCAATTAGTTTACTCCCAATCTTGTCAAAAGTGTTTGAAAAAGTCCTATTATAAATGGTACTTGATGTCGTTGAAGAAAAAAAATTTTACCCGATTAGCAATTTGATTTTTGAAGTAAGCACTCTGCAATCCACTAAGTTCATCCGTATATTAGACAAAATATCTTTCTCTTTTGAAAAAAAAAAAAAACAATACTACTAAATATGGTTCATTCTTAAACGTCTCCTATGAGTTATTGACAGGTATTATGTATACATTAAAACTTATCCTACCACCTATAACTACTTTGTATTTTATTCTTAATCCTACTTGTAAGATGGCTTTTCGTCAATCCACTATAAAACTCATTCACTTTTTACCAAAAAATAGTAATGCAGGCGTTTCTTAAAGTGCAGTCACTGTTCTTCTTCTCTTTAATACTTTATATCTGACCCACTTATACTCTACCTACCTACTACTCTTACTGTTGTTTCTGAGTGATGACTTTTTCGATACCAAAGCCATATATTATTGTATATAATAGCTATTCTTGTAGTAAAAACTCCGACACTACTTCATCACTCATTCAAGAATGAGGCCCTCCTTGAAAAGTGGAATAACGAATAGGGTGAACAAATAAATCAACCCAAATCCGTACTCTTTGTCAGAAAAATGCACACCTTTTATTCTTAATAAACTAGGTAGTTATAACAACTGTACCTGGTCTTAACATCTATGCAACAAACTTATTCTAATACTGGAGTTCGAGATACCGAGGTTCCGCTTTATATAAATAATATAATACATAAATAGTTACACCTTATACTATATATTGATAGAAATGTATACATTTCTTTGATACAGTATATTATGGTGGCGATGTGTCTTCTGTCTATAAAACGCGTAGGTAAATTATAATTTATATATAATATATACCTACAATTATTCTCACACTTTCACATCACGCACCTTTAATTTCATAATATAATATATTGTACGTTTTAATTAATAGCGAAAAAGGTATTTTATGAACGGCCGACCGCCGACTAATTTTTAACTAAACGTTAATCACACGATATACGCATTATATTAAACGTTTTAATATTCAATTAATTAGCCTCGCGAAACGATGAACCCGCTGAAGCCAGTAGGTACTGTATACTTATACCTACTATCTGTCTGAAGTCTATATAATAGGTTGGTATATGCGCATCGTGTTTTACGCGTGTTTTTATGGCGTCAGTTTGTGGGTACGCATATTTATTCCATTTACCTGCATTTAAATCATTTATAATTATTGCAGTCTGCCATTTATTACATCATAGACGGCCAAGGTAGTATATACTAACCATTTTATAACATAATATTATATTATTATATTATATAGGTACATATACGGAATATTATACTGTGTATCAGAGCCTAAAATATATATTTTTTTTCCGTTAGGCACACTCATTGATGTAATCAGGATTCATTTTTGTGGGTTGTTGGGTAGGGAGAAATAGTTAAATTATAATAAATACACTATATCGCGATCACTGATAATATTCATCGTTAAATATATGACTTTGTGACTGACAAATAAACATCGGTTATTTTACTGTTTAGGGCTATTTTTACAAATTTAGAATATTATTCGTTTATTTTATGTAGTAGGTAGGTATTTTGACATTCATTTATCAATTATGAACCTAGGTATGATTGAAATTTAAAACTTGATAAATATTTATAGACATAATATCCAGTTAGTATATTATTATTTAATAATAATATATTATACTTGTAGGTAAGTACCTACACACCAAAAATACAATAAATAAATACTCTCTGAGCACCATCAACATCATCCAAAATATATTCCAAACCAATGGCATTACTACCATCATCAAAGATAAATTAAGTTGACAATTTAAAAGAAAAAACAATAATGTTCAATTCGTTGTCATGGGCATTGCAAAATATATGGAAGCAATTTAGCCAATCAACACGTAAGAAATAGAACAGTATCCGAAGCCTCCAATTAAAAATACAGTATAGGTACAATATTAGACACAACATGACACATACAATTAATTTCACATAGAATATTTGGAAAAAATCCTGGTTAAACCAGGTTAGGTTAATATAAACAATAAATTACGAGAAATAAAACAATAAGCATAACTGGCCACAATCTAAAGTCTTAAGGTACACAAAAATAATAATAAGCTTACTGAGAATCGGCCACACCCACCTCACACACGAACACCTCACGAAAAACCAACCACCAACGGAATTCACTTCATGCGGAATCACCCTTACAGTATAATATCTGATGACAGAATGCAGATCAAATGAGGAAGAAAGAGAAAAACATATTAATATACCAACACATATATGAAATAATAGGACCTAATGACTGTCAGTCAGAAAACGTCACGTCATTCCTCAGGACCATTGAAATGAAGAGGTACATTTAAGAGTTAAATAGTTATAAGTCATAAAGTCCCCCTATATTATTGTGACCATATTGTTACAAAAAAAAAAAACATAATGTATTAATGTATAAAGCTAATGGCCCCTGTCGCCACAGCTATAATGATCAATAAAAAAAATAAAAATAAAATATATTGAACATTTTAATCTACATTTTTTTTTAATATTTATATTTATTATTTATTGCCACTAATTGGAACACACCTTTATCACTATACCTCAAATTATTAATATTCAATATATAATATATAATATGTACTCAAACTTGTAATAATATGCTATACTTACCAAGGTATATTTTGATACAATATAAACATATTAAATAAAAACAAAATACATTTATCATTATTTGTGGATCTTATGTTATGTGTTTTTTTTTTATAATTTTGTTCAACAATAATACTATATCCTCTCAGTATTTGGCTGCAATCTACAAGTCTTACACTGCGGGGTTTGGAAACAAATGAATAATTTGTTTTGATGCACAGATCATATCCGTCGATTGTATACAGTGTCGTCATAAATAGAAAATCATATACAAAAAGATTTAAAAGCAACAATGTTATAATATTATCGAACATATATTAAAATGTATTGGTATTTCGTGTTTTTATACAAATAATCACGAATATAGAATATATTATTGCAGTGTCCGAGTACTTCGCGTGTTGAGCGATTATATCAAACATTAATTCGACGTTATTTTTTGGCTAAAAAAACACACACGCTTTCGAATACGACTGTTCGTAATACATATAGATATAGATAGCTTAGTAGGTATACCATATATAATATGTATACATATATATATACATATTGACTATATGTAGTACTATATGTACATTATACGCCCATATATATTATATATATGGGTGTGTGTGTGTGTAAAATATCAAATAATATATTAAAATATCTGTCGTTTGGTAGCCAGGCCGACACAGGACATAACATCATATTAGATATACAGGGTAATACGCCAAGTATACTCAACCCTATTTTTTCTTTTTGTGATACAAACTTTTTTTTTTATAAATTAGGACCAAAATAAAATTGTTTATTGTAAATGTTGATGATTTATTAATTGTAAATGTATTAAATTGATGTGTCAAAATAAAAATTCGAACGAGTTATTTCTGAGTTATTGAAATGTATATGTATAGGTATTATGTACCGCACCTACTTAAAACAATAACCTGAATAAACCTAAAAAAAATTGTTTTACAAAAATATAAAATAGATGTAATAGTTATTCTAGTAGGTACCTACCTACTTATTATACTCAGACAATTTGTATGAATTACAAAATGTTTATAGATTAGTATAAATTACTATAATTTTCAAATCATCATAGCCCCCATATCTACCAAACCTATTATCATGGACCTATTATATCTTTAATACCTACGCAAAGTTAAAAAAACTCGAAAATTACCTGTTCGAATTTCAACGTAAATATATCAACATTTTCACACTAGGTATCCGCTCGACAATTTACAAGAAAAAAATGGTGATGCTCTTTTTAATAAAAATAAGTTGGTACACTTTACAGGACACTTTTTAAATGGTATAAAAATCTAAATAATATATAATAATAAATTCATTTCATAGGTGTACATAAATTAGATATAACAATATGATATATGGAGTAATGATGTCTCCAAAAAGCAGAGAGAGTTCTATACATAAATATACCAAAAGTCAATAAAATTATATTTGAAAATATGATCATTAAGTAAGAATAAATTACAATAAGAATTTTAATAAATTTTTTATTTAAGGAAAACATAGGGGTGAGTACTGAGTATGTTTCGAGATTCACCCTGTATAATGTAAATACTATAGTATAGGTAATAATACATTTATTTTGTATGTATTACAAAACCAACAATAGGTACTTATATAATATATAGGTACACATAGTATATTATATAAAAGAAAGTCATCTTTTTTTTCGATTTTTTGGTCAACTGTTTGGTCAGGGCACGTGTCGCGCGGCGTCGTTCTCGCGTGTCCTAGTCAAAAAAGCATAATAATATATGGCGAGTTCTGTAGTTCAATAATGGCTATAATACCTATATAGGTATAGAAGAAAAAAAAAAAGTCCATCCTACTTTTATAGATATATTGTTTTATTAATAGTAAATAGCAATGTCCCTGCTATATCTGTATACGCGATTTAGGGTCACTAATTTGACATTAACGATATGATCGAATTATTTTCAAACTAAAACTACGAATACAAATAACTGTGAATTCTGTACGTATATAGGCAATTAACTGGTAAACGTATTTTATATTACATTTATATAGTACATGCATTAATAATAAATTGTAAAAATAATGAGAGTGCGAATAATCTTTATATAGGTAGATTTATTTGTTTAAATTATTACATTAGTTTTTTTAGTTAAAATCCATGTACATCTATGTAGTTCATATTTTTATACCAATTTGGTGGATCTATTGGATTGAAATATAAAGGGCTAAAACCATAAATACAAAATATACACCTGTATAGTACTGTATACTACTTTCATATAATAGCCATAAAAACATTAATTAAATATTAAACTTATGTCTCTTGATTTCAAAAAGCAATAATAAATATATTATAACTATATAATTAGATGTAAAATATTCTAAGCATTGTTAGAGGACCAACTATTACTTATTTTGTATCACGTTTTTATAAATCAATACTACCTAACAAACGTAAAAAGTATCTCTGAAATATTTTCAGCCCCATAACCAACCCTTTGTATCCGCTATATATCTAAAATTATAGGTAGTTTATATAAATATATTTATTTGGTGTATAATTGCAAACGTATTATATAAATAGGTGGGGAGGGCGTAAAAGAATTTAGCAATTTTAAGAATTACATAAGATAGTATTTTCAATTTATAGCCTTATTGGCTTATTATATAATATAATATTGAGCAAAATGATAATATGTAATTGGCTTGTATTTAGATAGTGTTATTATTATAATTATTCTCTAATCAACTTTTATATTTTATAAACATATTTCCATGAGAAAATAAAATATTACATTAATAATATAGGTACTATATTATATTATACTTTATAGTTTCACATTAATGCAATAAAATTGTGAAAAGGTGTGAACAGTGGTGAAGTAAATTAGGATGGTATATCTACCCTATGAATTATATTTTTACTCTAAATTCTTATATGGGTTCTACGTCTACCCTTTGATCCTAAAAATTACGTCTATGATAAACTGAAATCATTTTAGCCTTTATTAAAGTACTAAAATCGTTTTTTAGGATACCTAAACCAACAGTAATATTATATTGGCATATTGCGAAATAAGAATGGACTTTATGTTTTGTTTTATAATATAATATTCAATATTGCCTTAACATAAAGTTATGTTCCATGTTATGCTATAGATTTTGAAGTATTTGAACTATTTTACTTTTAATCGTATTTTTGTAATTATACTATTGCTAAATAGTGAACGATCAAGATATTCTTTTTCAATTTTAAACAGTGCTTACAAACGTTATAATAATGTTATGATTATAACGTTATATTTTACAAAAAAACGATTGAAATTCGTAAACGTAATTATAACGGAATGCGAAAATCAAAAAAAATTTAATATCCCAAAACAAAACATAACGATTAACGAAATATATTATATATTCTTAAACAGAACATAACGCTTAACGTAATTTATAGAATTTCATTGAACGAAAAATAACGCAAAACAAAATGATTCGAAATCCATTTATTTAAGTTATATTGATTTTGTAGAAATATTTGTTTCTGCATGCATACGGACATTGGAATTGATTAAATTATATTCCATATCCAGGCCATTACCTGCCCGCATTAGTTATTATTTATAAATTTAAAAGGTATTAACACTATTCTAAATAATGATAAAAGCCAAACTTGGGTAACGTTTTAATTCTGAACAACGATAAACGCAAAAATTGTGTAACGTTTTAATTGTGAATAACATAAGCCGGAATTTTTTTTTAAATGCTAGCCCTGAATTTTTAAGAAATATTTTGACAATTTTATATCTTTATTAATGGCATCAATATCCCTTTATTGTTAAATAATTTAACGGCAGATAACGACAGTTATAAGCCAAATTAATTTATCATTGCAGCTCTTTAAAACAATTGCATTATATTATTATTCTACGAAATAACACGTTTTTAATTTATGAATTTACGATTAGCTGTTCTTAAAAATTGATAATATGTATTATATTATATTCCATACTATGATAAACCTATAATAATTACATATTGTATATTTTATATATTACTAAACCATACTATGCTAGTATGCTCTAAGTACCTAAATTGCTATATATTACCTAAAACATAATTTCCTACCTACATATTATATATAATATATTATTTTCAAGCATTTTGGAATATAGACTTACATTTTTTTTTTTGTTATATTATTACACTGCTGTGCAGAGGTCATTTGTGCCGAATCGTTTGTAGGTCGTTTATAGGCGTTTCGTGTATTGTTGTTATTATTATTATTATTATCATTACATTTTCGTCTAATTTCTTTCAAAAAAATCCATCAATACCGGATGTCAGCGTAACGAATGCCGATCGGAAAATGGGCGTTTCTGTAAAAAATACGGACTTGGGTACTTATGTACCGCAAAGCGAAAAAAAATGAAATTATATACAAAACTCGAAACCCCGACGCCGCGCCGTCGACACATATTTTTGAATGTGAAAACGACTAAAACAAAATATATGGTAACAAATAATTGAAATGCATAAGTACTTACATAGTATTTAAAATTACAATTTATAACTGCATCATTTTATTGTTTATTTGCTACATCATTATAATATTATGTATAGCATCATAATATAATATAATATTATAAGTAGGTATATGTTATGCTGTTAATTATTATTTATATTATTTTTTGTAATGCTCTTTCTTCTTACTTTTGTTTAAAATCAAATATGGTCCATCGCCCCAGTTGTGTGTGTATTCAGTACGAACTAACAAACTTTATATGGTTCAAACTTACAAAGGTCATCTGTTTATTATTTGTTTTAAACATTTTAATTTTTACAAATACCTAATAAGTGGTAAAAGTTGTGTTCTTCTATTATATTAGAAAGTTATGTGTCTCTTATTAAAAATATTTATAAATGTGCCTATGTGGCTAATGGCTATTATGTATTATTGTGTATGTATTAAGTATTAAAAGTATACATTTTGAATATTTTATTCTAGGTTAATAGATTTTTGATAAAATAGTAGTCCTTTATGATTTTATGTTTAGACAAAACAAAATGGGGGAATCAGTGGATGGAAAAATGTTACGGTGTAGGTAAAAAAAAAAAAGTTCTGATACTACCTATATGGCAAATAATTGATTTGTAATATGCACCAAATACATGTTTAATGTTTAAAATAAAAATACTATTTAGAATTGGCGCTTCTGTCTATTTGTGCTTCCTCGTACAATAAAAAATAATAATTTTTCTATGCGTTTTATATTTGTTTTACGATGATGGCTGTACAATGACAATAGTTGTGATTGTTCGTAGAATAATTTTAAATTTTACGCTTAGAGCAAAAGATTATCAGTCGATGACTGCGATGACAATGGATCGCATGTCAGCAGGAGATTTTATGTTTATTCGCGCTTAATTGCACATCATATACATAATATATACTATATGCACTCACACAATTAGGGTCATTAAAAGACATGGCATGCATTTAACCCAAGGGGAGAAGACGTCGAAAGGGTCGCCAACGATGTGAATGAAAAATTGTGTCCCGTTTGTTGCCTTCAGATAATATACTGCAATATTCTTTGCATCAACGAAAAAAAATAAAATCAACTTAGAAATCAATTATTTTACTATTCCTGAACATGCGTCGTCGAATACCAAAACATATAAAACGTACCTATTATTTGTATACGTTATAAAATAACAAAAACGGATGTAGACTTGTCATATTAGGTACGTACTTAGGTCTTTATTATTCTTTATCCGATTCCAGTAAACATGCGCATTTGTTATTAAAATTAGTATTAGTACAAAAAGTACAAACTATTAGGTAAGAAATAGTTGCCTATATTGAAACCGGTATACCTATCACATAACACAATATATATCCCCAGATAATGCACACGTTGGGTAATTGCCATATTTTTACTCAGATCGGATAAATTACATAATATTAAACCATATTTTATAATATAAGCCTTATATTATAAGGTATCTATTTTTTTTTTTTGAAGAAGAAGGAATAATAATTGATACAAAAATGAAGAAATCGCTCTTCGCTAATAATAACTGACACGCGTTTTGTACTATCTCCAGCAGTATAATATGTGTATCAATCGTGTGTTGATTATAATTTTTTTATAACTATTGTAAAAAGATATCTATATGAATACCTTTTGCATAATAATAGTACCTATTCGGACTATTATGCGCCGTCTTGATCGTTTTATCGGATTTTGAGTTTTAAATTTTTAGTAAGTTATGTACTTATTATATTAAAATAACGACTATTTTAGAAATATTATAACTACAATGTCGATCGACCACGTTAAAATAATAATTATAATCTTCCATTGCCTATATTATTATAAAATATACTAACACGTTTCAGACTTTCAGTGATGGCCGACGTCGCGCGTGTGCAGATAGAAAACGAATATAACGCCCAACGCCGATTGAATATATATTACCTATTACTGTATTATACTCCGTTATAGTTATATATATAATTATATGTTTTGAAGCTAGCTGCAGCGTTGTTAAAGTGGCCTAAAATAAGTGGGGATGTTCACACGTTATAAGGATTTTAAAATATCAAAAATTTCGATTTGAACTAAATGAAAAGTCTCAATGTTTATCAGTAGATTTTCAACACACATAGTATAAGAAAAAAAACGAAATGAAAATAAAATATGGGAAATATTAATGCATCAACTTAAAAAAAAGCGGCTTGGAGTACCTACCTACTTATAACTTTTTATTTTATGTCATACATTTTAGAATTGAGCACGATTAAATATAAATGTGCAATTGATTATATAGGGGTCGAAGAGGGGTGCTGGTATTTCCAGAGAAAATTATGTGGATATTAATATCATGGACGAAAAAAAATGGAGGTTTATTATGCCACCGTTTTCCCCACATCAGCCCCTGAATACCTACTGAACTATAAAAAATATTTAATAAAATATATATATTTATATATACTTTACAGTGTATTTAACCCGATTAAATACATATCCAACTAGGTATGTATAATACAAACAATAACAAGTATAATAATGATAATATAATAAATAGGTATATATAATATTTTATGAACAACTATAACTAAAACTTTTCTACTTTGGAAATATGCATAATTATTGTCATATAATATCGAACAATACACTATATACACTATACACTATACATGTATATATTGCAGCACTGTATCCCTTATCGTTTTTGCCCCCACGAGCATTGTAGGTGTTTCATTTTGCGAATTTAAAAATAAACTATATCATAAGAGTGAATTTCAGGATATAATTTGGGTGAATAGAACAATTTAATTTGCGTATATCAATTATGTTTCGTGCGTAAAGAAATATAAATTATAAACGAGTGTTGAATGATATTATGTTTAATATCGTTTGGGTGAACACAAAAATCTGCAATATTCTTTCCCAATGTTATAGAGACTATTAGGATTATCTATAATTGATGATAAATTTGGTGAAAAATGTATGATTTAGATATTTATTCAATTGTAAGACCCTGATTATGACAATGTGGGTAACAACTATAATAATATTTAATAGAAAATTGAATTTTGTTAGTAATATATAAAAAAAATTATTTTCTTTATTAAACAAGTTCGTTCCTATCTCCCTGTAATTTTAACTCGTTAAATTATATGTTTAAAAATTTGTCAAAAATAAGGTTATTCGCCCAAATTAATTATCTCCCGGGCCCCAGACATCATCTGTTAACGCGTAGGTGGTGATCGAGGGGAATTAGTGGACATATGGAAGGTGTTAAGGTTAACCCACTCAAATAATTCCGAAGCGGCAAAAAAATTGTCCACATCTTCCAAGTATTGTTATTTTTAATATGGTATTTTATATTATTATAAAACTATTCATAAACTGTCATCTATTTTGGTCTATTCTTGTAGACTTAGAGTCACAAGTTTTATCTTTATTCCAACTCATCTCATCTTGGAAATATAAACATTTTATTTAAGGCAATCAACAAAAATTCAAAACTAAATATGTTTTTAATTTTTGTTATGGAAATATAGTAATATAGTGATACCTCGTCTAACAGGCACCTCCCAATAGCGGATGTTTTTTTGGGAACAGGGGTATTTTCACTACTTTTCAATAGGGAAAACCTCCGAATAGTAGACACTATTTTAATAATTTATAATGAATTCAAGACTATATAATGTTAATTGTTATGAATAATGTTTATTAGCTGTAATTTATCCAAAAAATATATTGACATTAATTTCAAAAAAAAATGAACTGAATCTACGAAAATGACATGTGAGAACAATTTTTTTTTTTGTTTTAGTCATAATTAGCGTATATAATATTGTGGTGCAGCAGTTTTGCGCTGCACGCAACCCATCTGAATACTATATTATATCATTATAATAAGCGTGTATGCCGAAAAAACAAATATAATATAATTTTTTGCGTTATTTCTACTTTTAAAATAGACAAATGCAGCAATAATATATTACTTAAATTTATAATAAAACATACCTAGGTTTTTCACGAATATTCATATGTGGAGCTCATTAATCAAAGTTATTATAACGAGTTTACTTATCTGTTATTTAACACAAAATATCCAATATCTATATAGTATTATATAATAGTATGTATCATTTAATTTGGTATAGGTTAGACTAATAAGGTAAGACTTGGTATAGGTTCGAATATATTTTAAAATCGTTGAAAATATCGTGAACATATATTTTTATTATTTTATCAACTATTTCTGCGTACCTAGTACCTACCTATATATGGTTCACCTTACAAAATATCCAGGGACAAAAAAAAATGTCTTGTTCGGTGTCTTTGTATTAGTTTCCCATCATGATATAGAAATCAAATATAAAATTAAATAAGTACTATATTTTTCTATTCGTGACATTAAATAAATAATAACTTTAAGAATAATGACTTTAAACAATTATGTTATCCATTTGTAACAAAATATATTACTTACATAACTATTTATTTAAAACGGGTGGGGTGGTAGTAGGCATCTGGGGAAGTTCGTAAATTGATTTTCCTATACCCGGTACAGCAAATGATCGCGTGAAAGACATCTGTATAAAATTAAAAATTATTATTATTATTATTATTTCCATTAAAATAAGTCCTAACGTCAGGGTAACCTACCTAGGTAGGTTGACAAATAATATTGTTATCATAATATCATGTACCATGTTGATTTATAATCTAGTAGAGGTACGCGGAAAGTACATAATATTATATATTTATTATGTGGCCATTATATAGTGGATTCTAGTAAACTAGGTCCGAAAATCATAACGCATTTAATCAGACGTCATTTACCACTGATAACAAGAATCTAGAAAGACTTACGAATATTCATATAAACTTTCGTTGGTACTTTTCTTTTTCTAGCCGTGGATATCGTAATCTTGGATTGCTTAATTTCAAATTAATAATTGTCTTGTAAAATTGTAAATGCATTTCATCTAAATCAATTTCGAAACAGAAATGTTCAAACACAATTAAAATTAACACTTTGCTATTTACTTAAAATTTTCAAAAATCGGAGGCTGGACGATTTTATATTGTTAAATCAAAATATGGGGATGAACATGTTTGGTATATCACTCTGCATAATGTATAATACCTATTAGTAAGTACCTATAATATACATAATTATAGATATTTATTAAGCTGAACCCAAATCTGTGTTATAATAACAACGATGTGATGGCCTTTCATAGTATGAGAACGTTATAGGTATCTAAAATATTCCTATATCATTTTTTGTAACACGAATTTTCGATCACTTCACAATATCCACGATACTTCAATACTTGTTATTATCATGTACATAGCCTTCCAATAATATACTCTCGTATACGCACTATGTGCGGCCGTTTCCATAATAATTATTAGATACCGTTTATCGTGATATATAATATAATACGTACGAGTAAAGGTATAGGTACATTCTATTAATATAATATAATATAATAAGCGTATACGCTTGAAGGATCCATTACGGGAAGTATTATTGCCTCGTGCAAGTATAAAATATATACACACATAATGCGTAGAACATTATTAATTTATAGAATATTCCAAATCGTTTACGAGTAGGTACCTAAGTATAGAACTCATAGCTCGGTCGTTTATTATAATATAGAGATAATAAATCACAAAAATACATTACAATTTTTATATCGTATAAATATCGTTTTTTATGGACAACGATAACAGATTTTTATTACTCTTTGCGACTGCACACGTGTTATTGATAAAAATAAAAATTTAGATTATAACACGATCATGGTTGTGACCCGTGTGGGACATTAAAAGGCGGCAATATAATAATTTATAATCACATATAAAATTATATTTAATAGCGTACGAAATACGAATGTACCAACCTCGATCGTTCAGTTATATATGTTATATAGCACAACATACCGAATCATATACCATTTTTTACCATTTCAAGATATTATTTTGAAACGTTTAACGGGAGAGCAAAAACAGAATTAATCCTTGTGACGTACCTTGTATTATATATCCAACTTGATATTTATAATAAGTATTATATCTCACTCATATTACCTTTATTATTTCCGTTCAAAAACACTATAATGACATTACTTTAATTATGATAAATATTATACAATCACACACAATACTAAATTGAATTCGTGTATTATATTCCTACAAAACATATTTCACACGCCACAAAACTATTGTAATATAATATAATATTATATATAATTTGAGTACAGGCGCGTGCACAGCAAAATAACAATATTAACAGCATACCTATTAACCTACCTAAATAATTGAATTGGACAAAATTACACTCCTGTAGTATTATAGCAGTTTATAATGGTTTGTGTATAATGCAGGTTGATGATGTTTACTGTTTAAATATTACATTATATATTATTATTTTCTAATTATTAATTGTTTAATTCATTCAATTGACTAATCAATGTGATTAAAGAAAATAATAATAATATTTAGGTCCCATTTGGAATAACTACGCGTATATTATATATAATTCGACGAAAATTTATTAGGTACCTACCTATAATATAAATGTGACCAATTTCATACATTCATCCTCACACATAGGTTATTAATAATTATATAGATATCAGCTAACTCGGCCATTATCTAGATATAATATTAATAATATGTAGTCTATATACATCAAACACATAATATCTAATCCTATTATTTTTGAAACGAAATTGACTGTTGCTTTTTTGTCGTGCGTTTGCAGTGCATGATTAGAGGCTAAAGCCCTGCTATTATAAAGTATGATGTAATATATTATTTAAAATATTATACTTATTATTTATTATACAGCGTGATTGAATTAAAACTTACCATTTCAAGTAAATTATCTAAAAATTATTATAATGCCGTGAATACACTATATTTATTTATATAGTGAGGCTTACGATTTTCCTAGAACCTTCTAAGCTCCTCAAACCAAAGGCGTGTTATATAAGGATGGACGTGAGATTTTTTTTTGTACAATACTGTATACCTATTTGTATTTAGTAAAAATACTTCATTATGTAATATTTTATAATAATATACAAAAATATATTACAAACATTTTATTAGGCTCATTGTTCATTGCTTACCTACCATACAATATACATAGGAAATAAAAGCCCTAGCCGCTTTTTAAATAAAAAAAAAGTTAAAATATGTAGATATCTACTATATACTATTAATATTTTAACATTGTAAGTTAATTAAGTTCGAATTGTCAGATTTCAACAAATTCGTCTACAAACATGTTAACGTAAAAGCCTATGTGTTTTCTCTATTTAATCAAAATAAAAGGATGGATCTCAAATTTCAAAATATGTAAATTTTTGGCATACACAGAATAAAAAAAAATGTTAAGACCTTAAAAATGTGTATACAAAGGCACTGTTATTGTACCTATTTAATGGTTTACTCATTACGGTTTCAAAAATTGTTAGTCTGAAGAGAATTAGATTTTTATAATTTAATATTTTTGTGATTAATTACAATATTATATTGAGACAAGTTTCAATTAATATGTCATATTACTCGCATATAAAAAAAAAAGTTTGAAACCTACCTATTTATTTGTGTCAGGTATAAGTACCAACTAATCAAATACAATAATAAATAATAATATATAAACCTATATACATATTATTATCTATAATATAATAACCTTATAAGTTTGGTTTCACATCACTGCATACGTCATGTTTTGTATATATAGGCCATCGACGTCATCACAATAACATGTTTACGAGATTAAATGATACCTGATACCTATATTATACTCGGATAAATCGTATAAATAGAAAAGGCGGCAATTCATAATAAATAGGTAGCAACTGCAGCAGATATACCAATGTGTAGCGTGTACCGGTTCAATCTGTGTCATATTATTAAAGCCATGGGCGATAATATATACACATATACAGCATATATATAATAATATTATATATACTTACAGACGACCCAGCCGCACGTAAATATATATTACTTCAGTCGAATGTGTTTATTATTTTTAATCAAAATTATATTAACCGACTTAAATACCTATATCGTATATAATCGGCCATCAAGCATACTACACCTATTCACCTACCAGACATACATAGGTATACATATATTACGTATACTGTTATATTACTATTATTATTATTATTGTATATCAATGATTTAAATATTTAATAATGTGACTACTCGATAATAAGAATAAGTAATAACTATACGTTATGATTAATTATTTTGTTATAATATAATTATTATTAACGTTACTTCACGCGTATAATATAATATCCCATATCGTGATGGCTCTGTCATATTTTGTAATAGAATGGCCGTTGCGAAAAAATGTAAGTAAACCAATCGATTATCATATTGCAGTGATTAAAAAAAAAAAATGTGTAGTTTATACTGAAAAGGTTACAAGAAAATAACGGACTTATCACTTATTCAGTGGTTCAAGTGGTGGTCACTGGTCAGTAGGTGAATCGGAGGGGGTGAATTCCTATCATATTCCTCGTATAGTTAACATTTTGCGTAAGTACTTTTGTAGCTCTATATGGTGCGAGACTGTTAAAATGTTAATATAATGACACTTAATACATATACCTACCAAATTATAAAGCTTTGAAATTTACAAAAAAAAAAAAAAAAATCGTAATTATTTAATGAATTATTATACTATGTGGATGAAACATATTGAGTATTGACCAAATAAAAAATAGATGAATTAAATAATAGTCATACGAATTTTTAAGGGTTATGTTTAGAAAAAAACACTTAAAATTATTTTTGTTACCTTTTGGTAAGTTGTGACGAGTATTATTAAAAGTTTTTGCATAAAAAGATTTTTCAAACTATCATAATATATAGGTATACCGCTAAGGCGCATCGTACATATACTAACATATTTATATGATATATTAAAATATAATGTTATAAAAACTTTTTTCAATAATTTACAATAGTATAGGCAATTATTATTATTCATTAGTAATACTGCAATTAATTTCCATACAGTAAACAATGTTTCATAAGCATATTTTTAACGCATAAATTTCAATTTATGCGTATCATAATTTAAAATTTAAAAGAATATATATACCTTATATTATGTGCCGATATATCATGGTAGGTAAGTTTATTATTTTTTAATTTTTTAGTCCCACATAAAGTTTAACCTGCGTCGAACTTAATATTAGTCTACCACTAATTATTATTAGTACCTATACTATATCTACATAATATAGATCGGCAAACGGCGCCTTTATTTCATTGTACTAGTAATAATACCATAGTATAACATCATAATATGATACAAAATGCGGAATGAAATACGTATTTGCAGCGGACACGCGTATTCCGTTTCCAAGGAAACGCTGTGGCACATCTCATTACCCACGGTCAATGCGACGAATTCATTTTATCCCCTATACGACATTTTTTTTTCAACACAGTATCTCAGCCTTTTCGGTTTTTTTTCGTGCACGGGTTGACTGCAGCTGGTACCTATATAATATAATGGGTCGTATACGGAAAGCCAAACGCGGTTAACTTCACGATAATAATGTATAGATACCTATATATTATGCATTATATTTTATATGACGCCTTCAGCAAATCCGAGACAATGTCATATTATCTAAAAAATTAAAAAGTCCTATAATCTATATGTTAATATTATAAATTTATATAATTGGTAAGGCTGTAAATTATATGCATTAGTATGTATTTTTTTCTGTACGTTTCTTCGCAGAAGGAACTACATTATACAGTATTCAGCCATCCAAATGTGTTTCACATTACTAGCCGAAATATCCAGCTAGTGAATATACATATATAAATACCCATTTTATATGGATTTGAGTATATTATTTAATATTTTTAGACTGTCATGGTTGAATATACAAATATCAATTAGAAAATTATAATGTCTCCAGATTTTGCTTATTAACTTTGAACGGTTATATTTTGAATAATATCTATATTATAAAATTACTATAACCATAAAACAGTGAGAAAAATAAATATTATGTTTATGGAGGTCCGATGTTAAACTATTTTTAGGTATTGTATTAAAAAAATAAAATATAAATGTTTTTCATAATACCTAGGTACATCTTGGTTTTTCATTATTATTATTTATTAGTTTGACCATTATAGTTGAGCATTGGCCTTCTAAGACTCATATCCGACTAAGGCAGTCTATTAGATTCTGAGCGGAGCGAGGGAGCTATTGTTTTAACAATGGTGTTTATTATTTTTTTTTTCTTTTTCTTTTTCTTTTTATATCCTGTATACAAAATTTCTTCCAGAAGGAGTGTTTCGATTTCAACATATAGTACCTTATCTTTTAGCAAATCGGATCAAGATGGTACTTTAAAGTGGTCATTTTTCGATTTTCTCAATAGTTATTTAATGCCACTGGAAAAACCACCGAAAAATTACGAAAAAACGCTAAAAATGGGATTTTAATTTCTAACGCTTTGTTTATCACCATAGAAACGAATAAAAAATTGTAATATTTTAATATTAGTTCAACTTGATTACCTACATGATAAAATAAATAATAACAATATAAAATATCCAGACTGACAAACCGTCTCCGCTCAGAATCGTTTTTCTTATACAATGATATTATATCATTGAATTCAAATTTAATACAAACATTATACAATGACCCACTTGTAATCTACAGTACAGCAGAACTACATCCACTTACCTGCTTTTTTTTTTTATTATTTTAATTCTGTATAATAGTGTAAAATATTACTAATAATAATAAAAATAAATAAATAAATAATAAAATATTATAAATAATATATATTTTATAAATTATACAATAAAATTGTTGCCCCATCGACCGCCAATTCGTAGCTATTTGTCATATTATTATGACTCATTCCTATTGTTATATTGATTCTTGATAACTATTTTAGTATTGACTTTTGAGCATTTTTTCTCATTATTATTTTATCATATTATGTTGATAATACTTTTATACAAATACGATAACGATATCGCGGTTAAAGTTAAAACGAATTTGATATCATTTTATTTATTTATTTCAATTTGATTTCATGTACCTAATAGTATTGGGACTAAGGGTCCGTATTACAATAGTTCATCTAAGGTTAAACCGTGGAATTCGGCTGGTAAAATCAGTGGGTTAAGCGTAATCGAGGTGTAATCGTCTATTGTAATACGGGCCCTAACTCACCAAATGTTTGCGGTTTGATTGTGTATATCATAGATAATATTAATACTATTTAATGACATTGTAAATCGAAAATGTAGAATATTGCTATTATATTCCAGTTTTTTTATAATATTCAATGAATTATATTTTTTTTCCGATTCTATATAAGAAAAAAAAACTATAACAATTTATATTCTAACAAGTCGAAATACTAAACCATATATTATATTTAATATAGCTTAATCAATACAAGCATATTAATAATGAAATCACGTACATTTAGATATTATCATATTGGTAGGTATAGGTACTAATACTGCTGTAAAAATGCATAAACTTTAGTAAAATATATCTACCTACATCATATTATATTAACACAATTAAGTCACTTAAAACTTCTAAAAGTATATAACACGGAATATGTAAATCATATTATATGGATCAGACTTCAAACGAACAAGAAAGTAGCTGCTTTAAATTATTTTGGCCGCAGTGTAGACTATAATACAACGTCTGCCATAATATTATATTATATACTTACTATATATATTGTAAAATACGATGTTCGAATGATCGATCATTATACTTCGATACAACCTGGAATATCTATAATATACATGGTTGATATATTAATTGCTATAGATTTGCATTTAATTTTGCAATGGCATCCATTGCCTACTTGATATCCCATTGCATCGCACTATTCTTCTGCAATATCTAAATATAAAAACACATCAATAATAATCGAAACTTGATAATCAACTTCAGAAAACATCGTCTACACGAAAACCACGGATATGTTCAAATAGCTAATATATAATATCAAAATAAGTGCAACATTATATTTATCTAATTTATCAATTTAACGTTAAATAGGTATATAGTATTTGTATAATATGTTCTCAATAGATAATGACCAACGTGCCCTGTAGTCATAAATTATTTGAGTGTAGTATTATTCACCAATTTCTGAATTTACGATATTGACGCGGTATTGCGGTATTATATATGATAAGGAATAAGTATATTATATTATATTACATGCCATAAACAAAATTTGGCCGATGACAAGCGTGTATGTATTCCATCCCTTTTACCCAGCTGTATAACCAATGCCACACTCTACAACCCCATCGGCGGTCGATATGCAAAATCTGAATTCAATTTATACATCTATGAATTGTATGCAGTTGTCTGATGTACTATATATGCATAATTAAGTTCTTACGTTGATAAGTACCTATGTAAGTACGATTTATGGATGTTACGTACCTAGTGATTTTTCAAGTCGAAAAATGTACAAAATTAATAAATATTATTTGAACCTTAACTAAATTGAACTATTTAAAACACAGGGTAAATATATTACAGAATTGGAAAAAGTCAAATCGATTAGCTTATGAAAAAATCAAAAGATTCAAAACAAGGGCTTGTATATGAAAAAAAATTCCGTTTTATCTTATTACAATTAAAACGTTACACAATTTTTGCGTTTAAGGTTATTTTGAATTAAAACGTTATCCTAGTTTTTCGTTTATCGTTATTTAAAACAATGGTAATACCTATTAAATAAAAAATATTAATTAATGCGTATACGTAATAGCCCAGATAGGGAATATAATATAATCAATTCTTAGATTTTCGCATAAAATAAATGTTTTTATGAAACCAATAGACCTTTTAAATAAATAGATTTTAAAATATTTCATTTTGCGTTATAATTACGTTTACAAATTTCAATCGTTTTTTATTAAATATAACTACGTTATAATCATAACGTTATTATGACGTTTGTAAGCCCTGTTCAAAGCAATTACTAATAAATTGTGTACTAATTATTAATATATTGTTAACAAATATAAATTTTATCCTTTTCAACGAAATGAGTTCGAATTTCGGTCCCATTAGATTAATTTTTTAACATAATTATGTGGCTAACTAGTATATAATATATAGCTAATTAATAAGTAGTATATGAATTATCGCCTGGATTAAATGCTTTATTTAAAATGATATAGCGTATTCGCATATAGCGGTTTACAAAAATACCTAAGCCAAGAAAAACAGAAAAAACACTTTGAGTTATACGAATACGATGATCTATTATTGTTATGATTTTAACCTTTAATGAATTGACTGATTCATTTTTTTAATTTTTTTATTATTGTAATATAATATATATATATACACAGGAAGGTACCTAGTTTTTTCTCACATTCAAACGCACAGGCGTGTGAAATTGGATTTTATACCAGTACATTCGTAATTGTTTTCGATATACCTATGTATACATTATATTGTTTATATAATACTGTCAACGTAACACTTGACCGAAGGTATAAGTGCATATTGCAACAATGACTTTTTTTGTAATAATCGTAACGTAGGTGTGCGTACCTACGTAAAGACAAAAAATGGAACAATATATACCTTCCTTATATATAGGTACTATAGCGTATAATATACTATTCTATATTATATTATAATATATATCTGAGAATTGCAATATTAATATTAAATTCAAACTGCCACAGAATATACACACGTCTTATTTTATTTGTCTTAGGTACTATATATACTTAAATATATAGAGATACCATAGCACCTATGATATATAGGGGTTTATACATTTGTAATTTACAAATTAATTTTACTTTTATAATGTATCTTATCTATTATTTTAGATTCTGAGGGGAGTGATAAAAATATTTATTTTTACAATGAAATTATTGTACCTATATGTGTTTTTTTATCTCTAGTAGAAAAAAAAGCTCCAGTCATTAACTTCTATAGGGAGGTTGTTTTCTAGTAGAAAAATTGGATCTAGTTTGTCTTTTGTGGGTAAAACGAAATATCTCAGTTTACTTTTCAAAATATTTGGACGGGAAAAAATTCGAAAATTCGTTTGAATTTTAATACACATTATTAATTATTTGGTAACTAATATGATTACCAAAAAGATAGACCATCTCCACTCAGAATCAAATTTGTCACCAACTTTAGTACTGTACAGCAGGGTGATTTTTTTTAATTGGTCTACCCATGATTAAAAAAAATGTATTTACGTAATGCGTAATGTGTATGTGATACAGCGTTTTACTATGCACATATGCGAATATATTATCAAATGCCATACAATTAAAATTTAGATTGACGATAGTTTAATATTACTGCAGCTTATAAATATCGGTATGACTAAAAGTTAAACTTTAAACATTGTAGTAAGACATTTACATTTTTATCTAATAACGTCACATACATATTGAGTATAACTATAATAGCAGGTAATTAAAGTAATAAATTATGTCCCACACAGTAGGTATCAGTGGGAGAAAAGGCATCGAATCCTAGAATAATATATATAACGTATACACACGTAAAACTTTAAGTGTTTTTAAAACAAAATGTTCATGTGGGTACCTATATAACTGTTGCGTAATAATTATATTGTTATAATAATAGGTAGGTACATTGAATTTTTGTGAAATGTTTGGAATGAAAGCAATTTTATTATAAAAACTTAACGGATGATTTCGCTTCAACCTGTTATTTATTTGAAACTTAATATATCTATTGGTGTAGGTTATAATATTGGGTATACCTCTATGTGTGCCCATTAAATTCGTTTTGATAAAAATAATTAGTTAGTAAGGCGTATATAACGTTAGGCGTAAGGCGGTGTGGGATGGTCTCGTCGCTCTCGTGTTACCAAAATATGAGACTATACATAATATATATAGCTGCAGATGCAGGGTCCCATGGACCTTCGGTTTTAAATAAATCTTTCCATCTGCATAAATTGGATTTACCTATTCGTTTAATTTAGGTGATTATTATTGATTTTCTGCATAATGTACCGTATGTCCTCAAAAATAGGGTGTATACGTTATACACTTAGTTTAATATATTTCTCTGCAGTGTGCCCTATATTATATATTTTTGAATTCTGTTTGCAGGACACGAAAATAGACTGTTGGATCATACATTCATATAAATTATAATATTTTAACTCCAGTATTTTTCGCATGCTCAACAACTAAACTTTTTTATGTACTCTGCTTTTTTCGGATATACAGTATATTATAGATGTTCTAGGTACATTTTAGAACGATACAAACAATTTATTAATATAAATTCTAGTATACATATATATTATATTTGATTATAAAATATACTCAAAATTAAAACAATATTGTCACAACGTCTATTAATTGCTCATACGCGTTATAAAAATGTTGCGACAATATTATTGATATTATCAATTCACAGACAATTTTAGTCTGTTACACAGAAAATTCAATACCTACATATATATTTGCATAATATGCACATTGGATATGCGGCGCACCCTCAAAATTACAAAAATCCAATTTTATAGATACCTACCTATTATTACGTATAATACAAGAATATGGGCAGTATATCATAAACAGAAATATATATTGTTTCTATAGAACTGCCCTTTGGAATATCCATTTAAGAGGTAGGGGGATTTCGAAGTCATTACAAAACAACATATAATTTAAAAAAAACAACTTTATATAGTTATAATTTATAAGTTTTTACGTTTTTAAATGAGTTTTTTGAACACCGGGTGTTTATAGGTACTAATTCAGTGGCGTATTCATGATTTTTCAATGGGGGGAGGATTAATTAGTTTCATTTTTATTTTTATTTTGTCCAGTATTATAATTTCTGATGTTTAGGTGTGGTCGCATTTTAAAATATTTGTACAACTTAAATTTCTCAACTTTTCTAGTAGATTAAATGCTGCTCTGATCATCACTTTCGATGAAACATGTTGGAAGAAAATTGGATCTATTTTATACTTTTGGGAGGTCTAAATTGACAATTATCAGTACTTTTTAAAATAATAGCAAAAAACATAAATAAATAAATGATTTTGTTGAAATTGTAACATAATTACTATTCAAAAAAATATTTGGTAACCTTTGTTTGGCCGTCTTTGCTTGGATTGTCCATGATTAATTTAATTTTTTTTCAACAAATTTCAATGAAAAATTATTCGTTCAATCAAAAAGCTTAAAAATGTATTTCAATATTCCTCATACATCATATACCTAAAATATTAACGTTACGCACGATAAAGCCATAATATAGGCACGATTACACAAAACCACAAGTATTTAGTAGTTAAACTGTTTAACTTAAACATGTAAACCATTTTCAATAGCATATAGCTAGGACTTGAATATTTAATACATTATATTCTCTCATGTATAGGTAGTTCATACTTCAACTAAAAAATTACTGATCATTTTAGGAAAATATTGGTAAGCAAATACAATGTTTTTGCAAAAATCTATTCAACCTATTTACATCATTAGTTATTACTAAAAGCAATGTTACTATAATATAAAATATCCTCGACTGACACTACAATTAAAATTGATTTTCATAAACAATGATTTATCGTAGAATTCAAATTTAATAACACCTACAACTTATACAACCGCACAGCAGAGCGATACCCATGCATTGTTCTATTTTTTATTTATGTTGGCTATATACCTAATCCGGTAAGACGTTTATGTGAATTTACGTCCTTGCTTACTAGATGATGACAGTTGAAACTTGATAAATATTTGTATTTTATTATGTTAAATTTTGTAACTACCTAATAATAATAAGGACTATGGGGAGGGAGGCTTTATAGCCTGTATCCCCTGCACACGCCACTGGGTAGCTGGTACTATTATAAAAGTATTATAAATTATAATAACACTTCAATATATAGGTAATATATCTATATATATATATATATATATATAATGTATACCTAGAGAATAATTGGGTAAATTATCCATAAATGTAAGAATTAGTATAGGTTTCAACTTGTTTTTGTAAATTGTAATAAAATGTAATGTATATATTATAATATATAACATTTAAATAATAATGACAATATTACATTTAATACTATAGGTATATTGTGCAGTACACAACTGTAGTTACCCTCCTTGAACTTTTGTAATATACCTACAAATTAGTTATATAATACCAACTATAGGTAAACGTATAAATATATATAATCAAGATTTTAATATATTTTATACATGTTACACACCATACAGTTTTATTTTATTGAATGCTATTTTTTTCAATAATTAATTATTTAATTATACCTATATAATATTATATATATATATATATTTAATATAATACTATATAAATTATAATTTCGAATAATGTATAACGTAAAGGTACCTACTGAAATACATGTATGTATTTAATGATAAGTGTAAGATAAGCTACTATAGATTAAGAAATATAAATAAATTATGTCTCTACCTTATATGGTTTCCAGCTAGACCAATAAGTGTATACAAACAAATCTATAGGTAATAGGTATATAGGTACATACCTATATTTATGTATATGTATAGTTTTAAGTTTTCATTTACACTTTATAATATAGAATATATAAAGCCAAAGCTACAATTTAAAATCAATATACGTTTGTAGAGATATAAACTAGGTATAGGTATATGGTATGTATAATTGAGCAGTTATATTATACTTATGATAAATTTAAAAATATAAAATAATAATAAAATAATTTTTTTAATCTTTGGGTAAATTATATTCATAATACACACGCGGAACTATAATATCAGTGAATTATGTAAGAAGTTCTTACAGTTAATATTATTTAAAAATGATTAAAACATGTACAGTTACATGATGTATACTATATATATTATAACTACTTATAATATTAATTCATCAACTAGCCGTGTGCGTGAAGATTTTTTGTGTGTATCTTCAAGATAAAAATATACACACAATTACGTTTGCTTGTATTCATTAAATATTACGTTGTTTTCTGCAGTGAAAAATAATATAGAGGTATGTACATATATACTATATAGGCATATATATATATATATATATAGGTACCTTTATAAAAAACTTAGGAAAACGTACATCTGTATTGTCCTTGAGAATTTTCCGTCCTAGTTTTTAGATTTGAAGGTTTTTTCTTCTTCGTGCGGTAATAATAATAATTAGAAATGATATCATGTAAAAACAAGAAACACGTGGAATTTAAACATCACTTAAACGCGTGTGATTTCTTCCATAACCTTATCCTGAACTCATTATATTCGTATTGTGTCTTTTCCAAAATACGCATCATAATGTTTATATATGTAAATATTTTTTTTATGCCTTTACAGACTACTGCAACTTGAAAGCTATTATTGAATACATATTATAATTATATATTTAATATAATATAATACTATATATAGGTACTACCCATATAAATATATTGGTAGTATAGCTATAATCTTTAACGGATTTTGAAGAATTTACTGCCGCTCCTATGTGCGTTTACCGCTTTTATACAATATCTGCAGTATAGCGCAAACGTTATATAAAGCCAAAAAATATGTGAGGTATTTAGGTACCTATATGTACCTTGTTAATAATAGTACGATAAGTACTATCTACGGAATTTATTAATTTAATGACTTGTATGTACTATTTAGCTTGTAATATATTATATATATTTCCCCTATCTCTTCTCTATTCTCTACATTAAATCTTAAGTGGTCGTATCAAAAAATAATTGTTTTCATATTGCGGAAGCCGGGTTCGTAATATAACATGTATTTGTTTTGTAATTGTTATATAGTTTTGTACTTATATAATCATTTAAAATAACTATCGATCTGTTTAGTCACTGACTAACATATTTTCCAATAATAGGTACCTAAATCAAATAAGAAATATATACCTATTATATAGGTATAAGTACCTACTATTGTTTATTACAATAATTTGAAAACATTAGATGTATACCTACTTATAGTGTATATATGCAAAATGTTACTATGGATTGATAGATAAATTATAGTGTATAGTTATATGGTTCCATGAAAAATTAAATTCCATTAAATTATTTAGGCATGTATAAAATATTGTCCAACCAAAGTTTTCCAGAAACACGAAACATCGTAGACTGCGTTCAATTATGTACGCATCTGAAACCCCTCAATGATGATTTTACTTCGTTTTTATGAACATCAACTCATTTTAACATCCCTTCGAAAGCTATATCACATAGAAGTTCTATATAAATGTAAAATAATTTGGTACATCTAAATAACAATAATATTAACGTTTTTATTTTTTTTAATGTTCTTAATAATTAACCTCGGTGAAAATGACCATAAGTTACAAATTTTTTTTTCGTTGTTGTTTAATTAGGGTATTTATTTATACAATAAATACAATTTGGTTTTGTTTAAAAACTTTAAAATTTGTGTGGTGGTGTCCACGTCATGTCTTAGTGCTGCATCTAAATTGTTGGTTATGTTGAGGCTGCTGAGTTCGTCAACGTATCGGATGAGGCACTTTGTAGTAATTATGTGGTTGACTGCGAGAGTTGGGTTCCACAATAGTATTGTACCTTGATTTTTCTGCTTTGCAATGTTTCCTTCAGAAACCACGATGACAATATACAAAAAACCAAGAGGTTTGATTAGAGCGTATATATACACATTATAGAAAATATTGCACTCGTGAAATACATATTTTGTATAGCTTGGAAAGTATTAATAGATAGGCAATAGGAAAAAATATAACATAAAATACTATATTTTATATTTAAAATTATAGGTACCTGTACGCAAGTTTTACTACCTACAATAAGTATAAGAACATTTTGACAAAATGACCGTTCTGCGACAACAAGTAAGTATATCTATACCTCCATAATACTATAAAGGCAGTGTACAATAAGCAACTGCGTGTACATTCGATGACTGAAAGTCTGAAACAGTTGTGTCTTTCGAGAAAATTAACGAATGCACATATTATTATGTGATACATATTAAGATATTATTATTATTATTATTATTATGGTCGCGACTCGTGGTGTGCAGACAAACATACAAAAGTCGGAACTTCGCCAAAGTTGTGTAGGTATACGGTTGCCAACTACCTATATATGACGTATCCCACAGATCATAGAAATATTTCTTAACTACTGTAAAAATATTTTTAGGAAAATAATATATAGTTGTCAAAATATTTTAAAAAAGTTGAGTAAATAATAAGTAAATACCTACTTAAGTTATATTCTTTGGCCAAGAAGTTCATATTTTTGAAAATATTTACAAAACATTTTAATCATATATTTTCAAAAAACATTTTTATGGAAAATTTATGACAACATTTTTATGCAATCATATAGTATAAATATTTATAATAAATTTAAATATCAATATTTTGTTATAATGAGAAAAAAATATTAATAAAATATTATTAGTCAAATATTCATTATTCAAGCACTTTAAAATATTCACAAAATATTATCATTTCCTAAATGCTGCATGTGTTATAATATTATATCGTAATATAATATATAGGTATACATGTGCTTGATCTATATATAAACTGCAGATCGACGCAGACTTGTACGTGGCGTATGCTCAAAACAATATTATATTATATTATACCTTATATACCTATAGCATATTTCGCATGAATCGCTGCGGTTGAGAAAAGCCGACTCGCGTCAAAAAATATTTTTATCGTCGTACGCGCATTACGAAATATGTGCGCGCGTATACATATTACACTTGTACACGGACAAATGGCGGCGGCGGTGACGTTAGTGGGTGGGCGGAAGAGGGTCGAGAGGCGTCGAGCCGTCGTCCGATTCTGGGCGCGGCGGTGGCGGCGGTGCTGCGGCCCCGGCCGCGGCTCGCGCGAGGGTGGGGGATCGGTTTTTCCGTGATGGTGCGGCGGTGTGCGCGGCGGGCGTCGGTCTGACGGCGTCGGCCAGGACCTGGCGGGCGGGTGACGGGACGAAAAGAATCGACCGCCGCCGCCGCCGCTGCACTGCGCGCACGTTCGCCCGTTTCATCGCGCGCGCACGCACCCACAATCGGGCGCGACAGACCCACGTCGCTACGGCGCTAACTGATGGCAAGGTGGGGCGTGGAACACGGCGAGCGTGCGTGCGTGAATTCGAGCAGCGGCGGCGGCAACGTCGAGCGACCGAGCCGGCCGGAGAGTGGGAGACCACGCGCGCTCGTGTCGCGCGTAGTCGGTTGACGATCGGTGGCGGCGGGGGGGTTTCGGCGTCCTGGGCCGGGTCCGCCGTGGCGCTCCCCACCGCCGGCGGCGCGCAACGACGATGGCGGACGACCAATGGGCGGGGGACGCGGCGGGGTCCGCGCGCGCCGTAACCGCCTCCTTTGCCGGACCGGTCCGACTGGTTGCACCCCGGCGCGTCGTGCGACATCTCTCGGCCAGTTCATTGCGAGGTCGTCCGTCGAACGTTTCGCGTCGTCCGTGCGCACGTTACCGTGGTCCGTCTCGTCGTCGCGTCGTCGTTCGCCGTCACGTCGCGATTTTTTTTTTTTAATTGATCATCGTTTTTAATTTTTTTAACGCGGTCGTTTTTTATTGACATCACACGCGCCCGACCGGCGTACAATACGCATACGTTACGTACATTGTTATTCGGAACGCGTCGTTGTTGTGTGTGTGCCAGTGCGTTCGTTTCGTTTCGGTTTTTCCGTTGATCGTTCGGCGCGCGCGCGAGTGGAAAACGCACCACTCGTTTTTCGCGTAGGTATATAATATTGTTGTACCTACACATTGCACCGCGGACGCGCGCGCGGCCGCTCCGAAGACACGTCCGACGCCGGTCGAGATTGATTTCTCTGCCCGTTCGTTGTACCCGACAGCCATCACGCTGAATTACGGGGAGATCGGGAGCCCGTTCGGAGGGGGCGGCGGTGGTGGCGCTAACCAGCAACAGAGGTCCACGGGCACGCCGTCGTCGATGGCCGGTGGTGACGCCATGGACGCAACAGCTCTAAGCACAGGCGGCCCAGGTTCCGGCGGAGGCGGTGGTGCCGGTGGCGCCAACGGCCCGGGAGGCAACAACGCGGCCGTCGGTGGCCAAGACTCGCGAGGCGGAGGCGGCGGCAGCATAACGCCAGTGCCCACGTCCAAGTCAGCGTTCATCGAGCTTCAGCAGAACCCGTACAACGTGCGCGGCGTCTACCACCCGCACCCTCACGCCCATCCACACTTTGCGGCAGCAGCTGCGGCTGCGGTCAACCAGCACCACAGCAGCCCAACGCAGCACCACGGTAACGCCGCCTCGCTGCAGCCTCATCACCACGACGGCGCCGGTGGGTTCGGCAGCCCCAGGGGCGCCATGTCCGCGTACCCGTTCCCAACAATGCACCAGAACTCGTACTCGAGCTATCACCTCGGATCGTACACGCCGCAGTGTCCGTCGCCAACCAAAGAAGGTAAGCGTCAATATTTTCATGATACCAATGCTTAGAGTCACCGTCTCATTTATGGGCAGGTTATAGGTGGTTAGGATTTAACCGTCGAGGGGGTGGGGGCTGCACCACTAATTTTGATTTTGCACCCTGAATTTGTGGTGAAATATACCTCGTATAGCTATATCTTCAGTGGATTAAGGACCTTCTCTGTGTATGTAGGTGACTTACCCTAAAATAAAATAAAATAAAATAAAATAAAATAATTGGTCAGTGCCCTTCTGTGGCTTCGATATTATGATGGGTTCATTAATTTGTGACAATAAAATTAGGTAGTTACTTAAATATCGAGCTAAATATAATAATGAGCCTATATGCCATTATAACACAGCGTACCTAGTTACTTATAAGTTATAAGTTATAACATTAAGAACTATATTTTATTCGGTATGGCTACTACTGATCGCCGCGGTATTACTTTTGATTAGATTATAGCGTGTACACTGCACGTAATAGAATATAATATCAGCTGTGGCAGAGGTCCATCGATCGTTATCGAAATCGTTTCAGAAGAGATGATTTAGACTTTCAAATTATTGGTATACAATCCAGTCTAATGTCAGACTATATTTTCGTTTTAAATTTTCAATGATTTCCAACTCTCCTCCCCGACTTTACCGTTTTTGGTCAATTATATGTGGTTATAACAATAAGTGGCAATGAAGGACGGTCGAAATCAGGGGCTTACGATTTTTTGAGGAATTTGACTTTCCGATTTACCTGTAGGTATTAAAGCTGTTAATCATTATGATTTAAAACATCATGATTTCTATGATGCATGAAAACTAATGTTTTCAAATAAATATTTGATAGCCATTTTTATTTAAATTATTCATTTTTATGAAAACAATTTTGGAAATACAATATTCACTAAAATAGTTTAGGAGTGTTTTTTTTTTTTTTAATCTACTATAAATATATATACCTATACATAGGTTGGTAATGTAGAATGGCATAATATATATGTATATAATATATATAATATATGTATATACCTACCGATGTTTTTATTCTGAAATAATATTAGTTGCTGTTTAAAAACGTACACCAAATATTTCTAGAACATTTTAAAATGCGTTTCGATATAATAATATGTACAGAAATAATATAATATTTTGCCGCTGAGTGCCTGAGTGGGATACGTTTATATAATATATATAGTATTCATAGTCTCACCGAAAACAATGCGCGATAATCGATTTATTCAGCCCGTCGTCCGTATAAAACACGCCGATTAGACCACACAGGCCGCGTACAATATACGCATTTCCCCCTTTACGAGAGTACCTAGATATGATATTATATATAAATGTGTCCATAATATACATATAGGTACTGCACGATCGACACGATTCTGCATACTATAGTAAAGTATATATAGTTTTTTGTATAGATTATCTCATATCAATAAGTCTCGGTAGCGCATATTATCTCGCCGTGGTGGTATTTTGAAAATGAGTACCTATTGTTATATATACACGCAGTTTTGATGTGACCAAAAAAATATAATATGTAGGATTAAAATATTCTGTTGACGGCGCGATGGGTTCTTATATTTAAATGCCTTTATTTTAATTTACTTTTTTAACGACAATGTTTTTGGAGCGAAAAGTAAACTATATAGTCCTATACTACATACCTATAGATAACCATTGAACTACACATTTTAAACAAAATAAAAATTAATTACCTAAGACGGACTCATAAATTATAATTACTCGTAAACTTCAAGTTTTAATAATGTGTGTAAATGCTATATAATAATAATATACATATATGTAGTTGGGTACTTGGTACTTATTAATTATTACTCTTTAGGTATAGGTAGTATATTATACTATATTTATGAAACGTTTTCGTAATATTTATTTCCTGGATGAAATTGTTACATGTCGTGCATTTGTATTAAAAAACTCGAAGCAGAATGTAGGAGATAAATAGGTATAGAAACAATATAATATTATTAAATTCTTCACGATATAGTAGGGACACCATATTATATTATTAACATTATATTAGATGTGACAATGGGTATATAATGTATATTGTAGATATATTATACCTATAGTGTGTACTAAAGTATGCGACATAGGTACCGTTTTCTTTTAGTGGCGTCCTCTGGGTAGCTTAAAATAATATTTTGCCGTTTTCCGATCACTGCACTAAGTGGACCTTAGTAGGTAGGTATTAAAATAATATAGATATAATATTATAGTTAAGCTAAGTATAATATTATGTTCTCGGATAAATATGACCTATACGCTACCAATATGTTAAGGTGCGTAAGTTGGTCGGGCTTTTTTGTGCATTATAATATTTTTTGCAGTATTAATGAAATATACCTGTATAGGTACGTTATACAGGTATACGTTATAATACGTTTATTGGAACTTTCGATACTCACATATTATTTTTCTCAATATATTATTCCATATCTACATAAATAGTACATATAGGATAGTATAGGTACCTTTACCTAAATAATATTGTGAGTTTTTCAACGGACCTATAAATTATCAAACGCTATAGGTATATTATTTAGGGCACATAGGCAAAATAATTTCCATATTTCTTCATTGTTATTTCGTTTCATTTTTTATATTGCTATTATAATTGTATACTAAATATTATTATACCAATATATATATATATAGTTTATTATATTATACTATTATACCGCATCAGAGACAAAAGTTTCAACTCGTGTACACACATTGCAGCACGAGTGTCGAGTATACGATCGTGTCCACAGATGACAAGTGTTTTTCGAATAGACACAAACACTACAATATAATAATATGCAGTATTTCTGTAAGCTCGCGAGTACATAATATCAGATATATTTAGGTATTATACTTACTTATATTGCTTTGGAGTTTTATTTCCCCACAACTCGTTTTGACGCTTTACGTTGTGTAAACGTTTAATAGAAAAGAAATTTTATATTATAAATATACAAAAAATAATTGTAAAATATATAAAACTCAAATGTGGCAATCGAGTCCAGTCATATACCTACCTATAATATAATATACTTGAATATACAAACAAAAATATACTATATATTTTAATAGGTACCTAATTTCCTGTTTACAATTCACCACAAACTTTAATTATTTTTCTGAAAATTTTATTTTTGACAGTTGGTAATATTACTGTATAATAAATAGCGTTGTTTGCTACTGCAAAGCTATAATGTAAGTATGAGCTTTTTTAAGTTATAGCAAGTTTTGGTGATGTTTACATTTTCGGTTCCACTAAATTCTATATTATACTGTTATCAATCGGTAAAAAATCTTACAATATGTTCAGTCAACGAGCTTATAGTTTATATTTGGAAACATTGCCAAGTTCTTAATTCTGATCACATTCAATCGTATAGTATAAAAATATCTCAAAAAGGTACTGATAATAAGGAATATTAGAAGGATGTGGATCAATATCGTATTTTACCGATATTTTATTATTATAATGCGAGACGATAACAATGGAATCACACACACACTCCACTCGGGGTAGACCCGATGCAGGTGGCCTGTGCTATCGTATAACACGACCCCAAGCTAATTTTTATTACCGTTTTTAATACATTTACACGTACGCGTGTGTAAACGTAATATATAACTATAATATTATAATATACATGTACTAATATACACGTATTATACTGTAGACTGTGGTGGAGGGTTCTAAGTATATAATGTATATAATATAATATAATATATAACGTATATACATTATATACCGCAGCAGCACTTATCGTTCCCCTTTCACTTTTCGACCCTGTCATCCCCAATATGTGTTATCGCTCGATTCCCCAATTTTCACCAAACAAAACGATTACTACATCTCCTCATTGATAATTTTTTAATGTAGATCGAGTTAATAATGTTTGTAATGCTTTTTATTTGGTTTTGGGTCGGTATACATTTTGTTTATAACAATATATTATACTATATAGCTGCATCTTGGCCCTTGGGCATATATTGCCCAAAAATAGGTACCTATAGGTAATAGATGGTAAGCTGCTTTATGCGTTTTCATCTTTTCAGTATGTATGTAGGTAATTATGTAAATCATACAAGTATATATTTAATAAAGGTTCTAAAATTAGTCTGTTTCAAAACATGATGTACTTAAACTGAATAAATAAGAAGGCTATATATATGGATTTTACATACATTTATACCAGTTATATATATATAGTAGGGTACCTAGTATGTAGAACAAAATAAATTGTTAAATTATATAAAGTTAAATATTATATGCTTATTTGCCTTAAATGTTTTTCAATATATAAATAATAATTACCGCTACTACATTTGTGTATTTGTGTGCTTAAATAGCGTTTTAATTTTCAACATAGATAATTATTAACATGTACCTAACTATACAATTTGATGAACTCCACATAGGGATAATAATCATTATATCCACCTATTAATTATAGTCAAATAAATTTATATAGGGTGTCAATCGCGATAGTTATAAATATCGTTTTCTATTCGTCGTAAAATAAGTATACGCATGTGTGTGGGTGCGTATAACATAATAAATTATATCGAATTTATAATACCAAACAGCCATAGGCGTATATAATATATATACAGTATTATATTATTATTTATATTGTAACGGTCGATTAATCGAAACCACGGTGGCTGCGGTTTCCAAATTTCATATTTTCATTATACGCCGGCAAGACGACACGATGACAGATTGCCAGCAGCACGGATTTTAATAATGCATCGTTTTTTATTCATAAAATCAGACCGCATATTCAATCACTTCGTCATCGTTAGTGATTAAAATCGATATTATAATATGAGAAAAGATAACATCGGTTGACTGTATAAGACAGCTTCTGCGCTTTTTGTTAACATGTAGAAAAAAATATTATCTCAAACAAACATAAATATTTTCATGAGACATTTTCACATTAAATATTAGGTATAGACAGATAGTATAACATAAATATAGCGAATATAATATTCAAGGTTGCAGAGCTCAAATGTAATTTTAGTCACTTTCCATTTTGCTAATATATTTAAATCTAGTCGTTTAAAATATTTGCAAAGCTGAGTTAAAACCTACTATTTAATATTGCTGATATTAAATATATTAAATGTATAATGTTTAATGAGTTAACAGTTAGGGGTTATATATTTTTATTTTTAAGCTTGCTCGAAAAATGTTTCATATATACAAGTCAGTACAACAATCGATTTAATAATATTTTGATCTTTATACAGACACTGCTACGTTATGCTACTGTAATGTTATTAGGTACTAGATTACTTATTATTACCTATAAATTATAATAGGTATATATGAATTTATTATAGTCTGATTTTTCTAAATTTGCACCGGTATCTATGCGATGACGTCGGGACAATATTCTCGTGCATAATAAATACATTGAGTATGTGATGCAGACTTATTTTTTTACTTGTTGTACATACAATATAATATATATTTTCCGCAATACGAAACAATATGCACGTCGTCTTTACAAGCGCACACATACAATATACCGTTCACATAACATTATTGTATTATATTTAATATTATATTATGATGCGCGTCACTCGCACGGCTATTCCGTTCGATTTACGTCTACGTGCGCATATATATATATATATATATATATACCATTCATAATACATTTATAGGATATATATATTATGTATATGTATACACATTATATGCCCATACGGGAAAAATGATTATAAATTTTCGGTGTGACCGTGGCCCGGTATAACATTTACATGTGTGTCATGTGTACTTATATTGTGTGCGCGTTTTGGTATCTATATATATATGAATATAGACGGGTGCTGCAGAGTTCGGCACACTCCACGAAAATATCTGCCTATATAGTTTTAAGCCGGGTGTGTATTGTACATGGTTACGAAAATGTTGCTATTGGTGACTGTTGGCAAAAAAAAAAAAAATAATATACCATGTCGGCCTGTCGAGGTCTGCGTTTTGTAGTGGGGTGGTGGTGGTCAGCTACCTCATATAACCTCTCGGCTCTTTGTACGAATATGTATACACCCCATATAATATATTATATAAAGCTCGGATCGCCCATATATAAAAACTGCGTGAAATACATTAAATTTATATCGTTTACCCCACATATATAGGTATAGATATACCAATACGTATATTATAATAGGTATTTCGATTAAAAACTTCTATTGAAAATGCATCATACATTATAATATGTACGTGTAAGTACATTGTATTTTTTGTGATTGATGAAAATTCATATCAAATATTGCGTACAGTATCGGTTTATAGACGAACAAAAAAGTCTATTGCGAAATAGATATATTATAATATATATATTTCAGTCAAACTTAACTAATATATCGTATACAACAAGAAATATTATTGTGAGGTTTTATTATTTGATTTTATTGCTCTACGAATCACATTATTGACAATAATATAAGCAATTGTGTCAGAGAATTCATCACTCAGTAGACGAAAGAGCGAAGTCGTACACTACATTTATAAAATATAACCAATAGTTCGACTTGATTATAAAAACCGATCTCAAGATTTAACGATGTCCGTGTTGTACAGACTATTATAAGTCATAATTTTAATGTAAAACGCACTATCGGCCGATTAATGACAGGGAATTAATAACGAGTGTAAATAAAAAGATTAACTTATCTTTATAAGGCGTCCCATTTAAAGGTTAACAATAATTGTTTAAATGTCATAGCCACATAAAATTTAATATGTAGCATATATGTATATAAAATATAATTCTATTTTAATATTAATAGTTCTATATGTACACGAGAAATAATAAACCAGTATCTCATATTTGAATATTTCTGTCTACCATTGTAAGATGCATTATATATATAAAGAATTATAATATGCAATATGCCAATATTATAAGTATTTATAAAGGTAATATTAAATATGCTCAATTATCGATCAAAATATTTTTTTTCAATCAAGAAAACAAATTCGATAAAGTAAGATTTTAGCTAGGTTCCGTGACTTTTTGTGTAAAGTTAATTTTTTTCATAACATAAATTTAAAAAGACGTATACGTGTTTATAGGTACCTACAAAAGCTATACCAGCTACGTGTTTATTACAAACTGAGATAATCAGAAAAATGTGCGTAAACATAATAATATTATAAAGAGACGCGTTGAGTGTAATATTATATAGTATTGGCACACGCCTATAATAAAATAAATAGTAAATTAAAAGCTATATCTACTTATACACATAATGTAATATTATAGGTATAAATGTATAATCTGAAATAGAATTTACATTTTTGATTTTATAGATTTCTCTTGCTGGCAATGTATAAGAACTTCGCAATACACTTTTTTTTTAAATTTCAAATCAGAACGAATCTGTATAAAAAGCAACTATATAATATTTATGTAGGCACAATTTCGGTTTGGGTACTGCAATTACGTTAATTTACTATAACGCGAAAACCATAAAAAGTAGGCCGGCAAAATAGCAGTTTGCTGTATATATTCTACTGTCTTAAACACAATTTAACTGAAATACGAGTTATTCGATCGCAGTCAAAGATAATGTTTCTATATAGTTTTTCTAAACGATTTATAAATAATAGTTTCTATATAGTAGGTGTACAGGGTAGCTTCAGACGTGCAGCAGTTCTATAATAATAAGTGTATATTTTTTCGATCGGGAGAGAAAAAAATTGTCTTAAAATTATTTTACAGTCTATTTTACTGTTCAGAAAACTGTCATTAGATTTGAGGTATAAGAATAAGGTTATAAATTATAACTATGTTTATATATATATAATTATAAATTATTCATTATTATAACTGCGAGTACCTATATATAAACCTATAATACACATAAAGTTACACTTAGATATATAGATAATTTGTAAATCTATAAAAAAAACTAATATAATACAATACGTATAGTCAATGCAAATTATTCCTTTTAAAACAATTATTATATATTTTGATCTGTATAAATCATTTTGTGGCAAATCTAATTGAGTTGAAATCTACACTGCAATAGTATTTCTACTGTCATAGTTTTTTTTATGGTTTAACTAAAAAAATTAAATTGTCGTTAGTCAATTTGTTCTATTAAAATTGTGTATTTATTATAGTTTCAATTTAGTTCAATATTGTGCAGGTTCTGTCCATTCAAAAAATACCCTTTTCAAAAAAATTGCATCTACTAAATATAATCTTTTAAGCCGACTTATTATTTATGTGCCAATAATACGTCAATACGATTACACTGTACATTATACATTATATTATAATATATTTTATATTTATTTAACATGGCATCATTTAACAAAACAATTATCTGTTATATTTAATTTAAGAGCTTTGGTAAATCGCTTTAAAACTTCGTTTTTGAATAAAACATACATATGAAGTGTCGATCATTTCATTTGTTTGAATACATTATCGAAAATCGAAATTATTTAACACAATGACGCACATTATAATATCTATAATTATATAATAGCCTTATAATTGTCGAGAAAATTATCCACATTATAAATATCGTTATTACATAATAATAAAATATATTATAACAAATTTTAGATGTAGACAAAGTCGCGTAAACGGGCTGTCATATATGACAATATAATCGTTTTTTGACGTTATTAATTATTATTACATATAATACGTTACCTATTTTCGGAGGAGTATAACAATACTTATAATGAGCTTTAATTACTTAATAAACAAAATCGTGTTTAAAGTCAAAAACGCTTTCGTAAATTTTTACCTACAGTGGCTAGCTGTGGATTAACTTTTAATATACCTACGGACACGCACATATATATCATTGTATAATATTATATGGCCTATATATATAGGTATAATAATATGATGTACTCCTCGAAGGCTCGATGAGTATTTTATTATGACATTACATCGCACACGTGCCCCGAGGGCTTCGCTCATTATCTAGTAGAAACGCTCAGCTAATTCTGTACTATGTTCTTTTAATTCGGCCAGGTAATAATAGCTACCTCAATCATTGAAACGATCAGTGGCGTTAGCTTCTTTTCTGGCATTGTTATTGGAGTTGTTGTAATTACGGCGTGTACAAACTTTCATATTATTAGCAATCATATAATAATTGATACATTAGATACTGAAAACTATCTTCGATTCCGCAGAAGTCAACCAATAAAATAATAAAAAATAATCAAATATAATGCAAACAGCTTATATAAGTAAAAACCTTATTGTTTTGACAATGCTGTTTGGATCAAATAAAAACTGAAAATATAAGAATATACATATATTATAGTATATCATTACTCAAAAAGTTAATAACACGAATAATATATTCTATATAAACTGTAGCGATATTTTTGTTCGAATAAATCTTAATAATGATGAATATAATATTATGGGTTTGCGTGTTTTCGAATTCCGAAGGGTACCATCTAAAATGTTATTTGAATTCAATTGTATATATTTAAATAGCCTTCAAATGCCGACTCTATAATGTAAGACACGCACTATAATATATATACATGTATTATATTATACTGTTTCTGGTTCTCTGTTTTCCGTATAGTATATATAACTAATACATGTCTATATTTTCGGAACGAAATTGTTAGTATGATATAAATATATATAAAATAATAATAATATACCCATATTCCTGCCTCGAGTATCTTACAGATATTTATTTTATGTGCAAGTAGTAATTATTATTTATATCATTTATTTTTTTATTAAATATATCTAAATAAGATGTAATGTTTAAAATTCCAAACCGATTATTCATTCGTAGGTACATAAAATAGACTAATGGCCAAAGATGCTGATGATGTATGCATATGAAATGCCATCAATAATATTATAATTATTGTTATAATCTATTTATCTGTTTTTATTTTTTTATTGTAATTTAATTGTGGTAAAAATATTTGGCTCCATGGCCCTCAGAGTAATTTGTTGATAAACCCTAGACTTATAATTTGCATTTATAAAAAAAAAATTCGTTTCATATCTTTTTGTTTTACTGAGCATGAGATGACGTTACGTGTTAGTAAAATGTCATGGTGTAAACAAATTATAAACACAAGTTATTATTTTATTTTTTTTTAAAAATCTTATACTAGATGAGTGATGACAATGGTGTCTATAGGCAAATGCACCCAAGTGATAACTGAAGCAGTATGTTGGCCTGCTAGTCGATTTTATTTTTCAACTAGAACCCTACAACAGCTCAAACTAGTTTCGAAGTAAAATGTAACCTGTAATCGCACTGTAGCCTTGCAAACCTTAAAATAATTCGTTCCAGTACCTATGTATTTTGTAATAATAATATTGTAGGTACTCATATACGCTAATACACCACACGCGTGGTTTTTATATCGCATATAATATTATTGTATGTATATACAATATACATAATATAGTACTTATACCTGTACATGTTACCGTGTTACCGTCACTGATGATATTCGGATATTATTGGCTAATCGTTTTAGTGAACGTTTTAGCGTAAATTTAAGGCAGACAATGTCACAGACATTTAAATAAAAAATAATACATTTTGTCATCGATCTCAGTCGTGATTATTACCTATATTAAGAACCATTATAAGTCAATGCTAAAATTAAAGGGGCTGTAATAATTAATTAGTTACCTTTAGCAATAAATTATGCTTGATAAATTATAATTTCAAGATATTAATCATGTATTAGAAATGAATTGCTGTTATTTAAGAAGAATTTATAAAATAATTATTGATGATTATTATTATTTTATTATAATTTATTATCGCATGGTAAAATTCTATGGCATTTTAAAGTATAAAATCGCTTTGTTGAACGACTAGTACATTTATTAAATTTTAGTTTAACTTTTCAGTCCTTGAGAAAATATTGTTGTACCTACTCAGCAATAAATTGACACTAGTTGTGTTTCTAAAATTTAATAATCTAATAAATGCTGATACTAAATAACGTATTGTCTATACGACAATCGGAAATGAATAAAATTAAAATGACTAATCAATTTTATATCAAAGTACAACATTATTATCAGATTAATCAAGTCAAAATTATAAATATATTATGTTCTCAATAGATAATGACTAAACGTGTCCTGACATAACAATATTTGACTAACCATTTTCAATGTCTGAGTTTAAAACATTCACTGTAACATATTATTATATAATATGAATAATAAGATAAAAACCACGGAGGGATACATTTTGTAAAACTTAAAATCGTATTATATTCGTAGTATCCATTAGGGAAATAAAACACTTGGGAGATTTTTTTTTGCAGTCCGAAAACTTTGCAGGTTTGGCCCAGCTGCTATGCGTACACCACACACAACACACATATATATATATATGTAACACTTGCAGGTCTCCATTCTTTTATTTATATATATACATACAGTTATACAGTTACATACTTGTATAATATATCACATATACCCATAAATATGCACACACATATGTATATAATATATAATATGTATATAAATGTACTCGTTGGATAATTGTTTTTCTCTTTGCATTCGAATATCTACACCTCGACTTTCCGATCTCGTATATGACGGACCCATTGTTCTCCGGCTCCATTCAACCACAGTACACAATATGTGTGTGAGTGTGCGCGCGTGTTTCTAATGGAGTGTGTGAAGTTCGTATTATGTTATAATATGGGAAAATATGATTGTTTTATTAAAAAAAATAAAAGTATGTGCATATGTAGATTAATATATACGTTTAAAACACACATAATACCTACTGCATTTATATATTATAAATATAAAATGATTAATTATCGACCTCTGAAAAAATAAAAAAAATAACCACACAGAATAAAATGAACAAGATTTATTTTAATGGGCAATAAAACCCTCATTTGGGCAATATGAAAAAATACTAAAAGTAAAGTTGGAACATGAGCACACTAATCGTATAATACTATATTAATGTATTATAGTTTTTTGTACCAACATTTTAATAATTCCGTCATGCGCAGTATAATATCAAATTATTATAAAAAACGTTCGATTTTAAAATCTATAGATAACTATTGTTATCTTTAGTAACTTAACTATATAATTATTTCCACAACCTTTTAAGTATCATATAATCATCAATATCCAATATACAATATATATTGTATATATTTTAAGTGTACTTTGGGGGGGGGGGGGAATTATCTTATAATATTATGAAGAAAGTAATAAATAAGAATACAATTATTAATGAAGAATATAAGGTCAAACGGGATATATATATATATATATCGAGTATCATTGTGGACAATTTTTCATTGGATGTATCAAAATGAAATGCATGAAATATGTATCAGATGTCTCTATATTGTATATTATAAACGTATAAACGTATAACGAATTTAATAATAATATTATTATGTACATATAAAATCTGCGCACACTCGCGTATTATTATGAATTAAATTAAAATAAAATTATTGATATACAGAAAATAATATAACTGATGGAATTTCGTGTATAGTCATTGTGTGCACATACGGAACAATGTTGTTTAGTGTTAGACCTTGTCACATTTTCACGCATTATTATTATACTCGTGTGCATGTGCGCAAGTGTGTATACTTTTTTTTTCACACTCCACGTACGTGACGATTGGCCCTCCTGCTCCGAAGACTATACGAAGACGAAGCCGACGACGAAGACGTGGAGTCGAAGGCGCGTCCGTCAAACCGCAACGGCGGCGGTGACGGCGGTTGTGGTGGCTTTATAAAAAAGTAATAATAATAATAATAATAATAATAATAATAATAATAATAATAATAAATAAATAAATGAAAAAAAAATCCGACTATCTTGTCGGTTCGCACGTCGTTCCGCCGCCGGCAGAGTACATATATAATATATACGGACGTTTTGCTTTCGTGCGGCCAAAAAAAAGGTACCTATACATACTTTCTTGCGGGTTCACACACACCTAAACCGTCAAAACCTATATTGATTTTTGAAACACAAATGACCGTCGCCACTTTTTATATAATATATATGTAGAACGTAGGTACCTATACAAATGATGTATTTTCGCTTTTGTACAAGACTATACTTCTTTTATAATTATTAAATTCGTCAATATATAATATAATATATATATAGATATGTATATATAACAGATATACCGAGGCCTGCAGAAATTATCTACCTTCAATGCGGTGGGCTCAAATGCTATGAAATTAGAATTATTTTTCCATTTAACTTATTACCTATATTATAATGACTGTACTGTACGCATCTAAAGTCGTACCAGTTGATTGATTTAACGACTTCCCGTTTACCGACATTTTAACACAGTACCTAAGACGTTGATACTGGGTAAAAACTGAACAATAAAGTGTGTAATAGGTACTTGTAATTTGTACATATAAATATTTTTATCTCCATTTGAATGTATAATAGTTAGGAATTTAAATATAATTACTTTTTATCAGTTTTTCTTATAATTCGATTGTGGACAATGACTAACTCGGTCGTTGATTGATTCTAGATTGACTTTATGGAATATTGACGAAACGGTATTAATTATATTAACTCGTACTTATACACACTTTCAATAATAATTTGCAAAAAGTAGAAAAATTATTTAGTCTATATATAATATATATATTTAAATATTCACAATTGACGTAAAGTTTTCATGAAACAAAAAAATGTACTATACTTTTCACATATATCTGTAGACGTTGTAAGTTGTGTACGTGAGTACCCTGAAAAAACCAAAAACTTTTCAATGCAGACGTTCTTTTATAATTTATATAACTGTCTGATTAATTCAAATTAATTCAAATTTGCTCTTGAGTTGACATGAAATATTCGATTTCTTAGTTTACATATAATAATTATGTTCAAACCATATGCCCATATTGTGTGAATATAAAAAAATAATAAAAATACAATTATAATACAATGAAAACAATGCATCAATAATGCACTTATATAAGCCTTATAAAATATATTTCAAATTCCTAATAATAAAAAAAAAAATGCATTAAAACTCTAGAAATCTATTAAAAAAATCGTATTTTTAATAGGTTCAAATGTAAGTTTCAAAATATAATACTCTATAATATAAATGATTTAAACTTTGTTCTAAGAAACTGTATATAATCTTATGAATTAGATATAATATGTAAAAACAACTTTGATATACAAGTTTCCAGCATTCTTAATAATATTACTTTATGTAAATAGGCATAGACGTATATAGCGTGGACTAAATTCCGTATTACTTATCGTAGTGGTTTTCATTATATATTATAATATATATTTAAGTTCTTTGTAATATGTACAAATGAGCCAAATTTGTATATTATACATAATATTATATATAGTATACCTATACATACGACATAGGTATAATATAGGTAGTTGTATATTCGTCGCGTGAGTTTTCCTATATACGATCACCATGTGGTAATAAATAGGTAATACTATCGTATAATAATGACACTATTTAATACCGCAATAGGTCGTAAATATAAAATAGTATGTTGGTACCATGTCATAATGGTGACAATTAACGCAAACGGACGATTTGATTTAATTTGAAATTAAAACAACATGATATATTGCAGGACAAATTAGTTAAACTGTTAAATGTTTCAGTTATAATATTATATTATATGTGTCTTCTGGCTTATGTAATACATATAATATATAAGTATACATATAGGTACAATGTACCTAATTAGATTATTACAATTATTAAAATTAAATAACAGAGAAAAGAGTGGTAGAGAATAATAATTATGCCTGGCTGTTTGGAGGGCTGCTGTCTGGGTAGGAGGAGGTGTGTTACAGCCTGGAAATATATGTGAGATTTAAAAAAAAAATAAAGTATTCTCGACACACATTATGTATATGATATACGTTTAATTTTCACAGTGTAAAGTTGAAAGTAAATGCTCAGGAATACATACCAAAAGTGTCTATGATGTGTATATATAATTATTAATTTGTCCGTGAGAATAATATGTAATTTGTTCGTTCATCCAATGACAATATTATTGCAATTATTTTTTTCTAAAAGAACACAATGTTACCTATAATGTTTGTTGTATTTTTTTTCGCTGCAACGCCTTCTAAACAGCGTGTAAAGTTTTTTTTTTAAATTGCGTATCAACTTAAAGACAAAATTACAATATACCTATAGTCACGGCATTGTTGCAGACATCTCCGTCGTGCGACACCATTCTGAAATAACGAAAAATTAATTTTCTAGTAGCTAATAGGTATAGATATAACATGATTAATACATATACATAAAGGTACCATATTGGTCTACAAAGTAAATAACTAATAAGGCCTGCAAACGACAAACTTATAACAATTTAAATTAAATAAAATAATTTTGTAAGATTCCTTATATTGTCATTATAATATTAACCTGAAAAAATCTCGACATTTAAAAAAATTCACGTCTAATAAAGGCTATTATAGACACATCTGGATGTATTTTTCTTGAAACTGTAGATAATTTTTTTCCAAGCGATGTGAATCTTAAGCCGACAACAAAAATTAAAAGTTTAAAAACGTCAACTCAAATAATGAATATATCATAGCAAACATATTATGATATTAACTAATTGAAATCATTATACCTAAGACATTTATAACTTCTGTTGTATTTGAACGAAATTTTCATTGATGACCATATAACCACTGGCTTTGAGTGCTACAGCAAAGTAACTCGTTAAAGTTGTTTTGGATGTATACACACTATAAGTACTTATATAGTTTACAACCTATATTATTACATGAATTACACCTTCTATTACAGGTTAGGATGTAAGCACATAATGGAATAATATGATATGGTACCTATATATTGTAACTTAATTAAAATCAACAAACTTAAGTTTTTCAACTCGTCAACTTCGTCCAGACTGTTTGCACACAAGTCACACATCATACCATGCACACATAAACAATATATTTAATGTAATATATTATGACATGTGTTATTTTAATATTGTTAAAACGTAGTCGTCGTGTTTTTTTTTTTTAATTACGGATAATGATGCATGATGGTAGCGTTAATAATGATGTAATTTTTCTTCACAGCGATTCGATCTTTTGTGTACACTGTTCAGTTGTAATAAATTATTATTACTGCAACAAAGCACAATAGTGTAATTAAAATCTTATGAGCAAGCGGTGTGTATATCGCACACGAGTTTAAACCAGGAATAAGCATATTTTATTAACGTGTGTCGTAGGAAACCAAACCGAAAAATATTGAATCAAACAATATTTTTCGGTGAAGGTTAGAAATAATTTGAGAAGTACATCAAATATACCTACATCAAAACACGATCAAAAAAGATACCAATCGATCGACGATATGTCATGACAAAACGTTATAGGTATTTTTTATATTGTAAAGTATAGGTATATATATACTTATATTATATTTAGGTAGTACAATATAAGTACCTAATACAGATACCATATATAACCCTGATAAGTGTAATATATACATATTTATATATATTAGGTAGGCATTATATTGAATGAGAGTTATAAGAAATATAATATTATAATGACATATTTAAATGCAATTTCGATGTAAGGTTTTCAAATCCTCCTGATTCAGACAGATAGCTCTAGGCCTTACCTACCCCTTAATAAACTAGTATATAAGTAAGCAGTCTTAAAGTAGGTATATAAAATACATGAGGCACTGATAAAAAGAAATTGTAATAATATGTTAGTAGGTACATACATTATAAAAAAAAAGATGATATGAATTATGTTATTCGACCGCTGAGAGATTCGATAACATATTATATTATAAAATACAAAGCTGATATATTAGAATATGTGCATTGTTCTCTATTTGCGTGTTATACTATATCGTCATAAATACGCGACATTTAACCGAGCCTTGACTTCTGTTTAATTTTCTCTCCCTTTTCGATAACACAAGAATTGTAATTGTCGTCCGCATGCAGTGTATATACAATATAATATCGTCCGATAATGACATATATATACATGTTTATTATACTATATACAGTCGTAAAAACATTTTGTATGATAAATCATATAAGATCACCGATATACTCGAATCGTAGGTCACACACGTGATACACATATGCGTATGGTCTTTTAACCATATTCGATTGTGTGTGCATGCGCAAGAGAGTTGATTACAAAAACCCTAGAAAACCTATTGGATATCACCACCGTCGCGATTGTTAAGGTCAACATGGTATCGCGACAGTAATTTAATTTTTATATTCCTTTTTGGACAAATCATTTAAATTTTCGTTATACATATAGATACGATAAAATAATATAGGCACAGCCTTTGTCACATACATGAATATTATTATATATTTTTTTTATCTGCACTTTTGAGCTCTGGTTTTTTATTATGCATAATTCGTTAATTATTATCACGTATACGCTCTATTATTTGCAGCTGATTAGGATTCATAGGATTCAATATGATATTATACTCTTTAATATTATAATATTATATAATATAATAAATACAATATACCTCTACTAATAATAGCGACATGTGATATTAGGTATGTACATTATAATATTATATATATATATAGGTAGTATTTTTTATTGCCTCAGGACATTTTAATGTCGTGATATTATTTAACGATGCGATTGCAGAAGTCAACCGAGATAAAATCCAATGATCGAAACTAGTTCGTGTTAAAAATATTATCTGCAGGATTTACGTGTTCATATTGTAATATCATACTAGGTACCTAATCAGTATATGGTACATAATACATATTATTATATTATACTATAACATAATATACTGTGATATCAGTTATTCCGTGTTCTGCTGATGAAGTTGGTTCATCTGAAAAGCAGCCAACTACTATATAATAATACATGTTACTCAAACTTATAATGAAATAAAAAAAATTGGCTTAAAATCAAAAATCCCAATTCTTATTACCATTTAAGATATCTACAATACCTATATAACATATTATATTATAATGATTATAACCAAATACTAATAGACATACGATATATTATTACTACATATTTTATTTCTACCCGCACCTTTATACCTAAACCTAATTGTATTATTTATTTTTTACGTTCCTTATTTTCATTATTTTTGCATTTGAATGGGGTAAAAAATACTTTTGAAAAATGGGTGGATATGAACGGTTGTAAACATAATATAACATGCGGAGACGACGCGTGTATGTGTCAATAGAATTTCCCATGTACCTATATAATATATTTGTAAATAGTTTGGAGGGGAGCTTACAGTTTTTACACAGACAAACAAAAATACAGAACTTAGGGCTGTACACGCTAGGGGGTGAATATAACGGTGTGGATGAGGTGGCAACCTGCTGCAGGTGAGCAAACGGCAAATATGTTTTTGATTTTCTTGCGACGGCCATTGGTTATACAAGCATATAAAAGGTGCGGTCAAATAGAGTAAAAGGGTAAAAACAATAATAACTGCGAAAATAATTACATTTTTATGTTGTACCCTAAAACAGTTTCGTCCGAATTTCCAATTATTATGATAATTTTCAACTAAAATGGTTTTTGTTCTTATTTATATATAGGTTATAGGTAACTTATACATAGACACGGCGTCACATACAAACATTTTGATATATTAGTTATATGTACCTACATAGTATGTTAACGTTTCTAAATGTGTATGTGTGCTTATGGGTATGTAATATTATAAAATAGATAGGCATGAAAGTTAAAACTAAACAAAAAAAAAAATCCCATGACGTATTATTACATCCATTTTTATATTATCCCATGACGTTTTGTGTAGAATAATCAATTATTATACATTTTACCTAGGTACAATATATCTAAGTTCGTCGATAAACTCCAGCTTTATTGAAAAACTAATCAACTCGCTAATTTCCCAGAATCGCCAGTGTAATGGTATATAATATAATATTATGATATAGGCATTATTGTAGGTATAACGTATCAAGATGAAAATAACTTTTTAAATTTCTGTTTATTTGTCAACTATGTACAATTATTACGCATAATATGATGAGTATAGCTTATAAAGTAATAATTAATTGTATTGGGCGTTTCAGAAAAATGTGGTATCGCAGAAGATGGCAGTCTCAGGGTAAACGGGAAAGGAAAAAAAATGCGGAAGCCTAGAACCATTTATTCAAGCCTACAATTACAACAGCTCAATAGACGTTTCCAGAGGACTCAATACCTAGCACTACCCGAACGAGCTGAGCTTGCCGCATCCTTAGGACTTACACAAACTCAAGTAAGTGTTTGTTTTTAATAGTTATTTTTGTATTTCTTTTTATTATTATTATTATTATTATTTCAAACCCTGGTATAGCCGTATAGCTTAATTTAAAATTAATAATGAACCTATATATGTATATAAATTATTAATAATATTATTATATTTTATGAATCAAATAACAGTAGGTGTATATAATTTAACTATATTTTAAATAAAAACAAAAACATGTATTAACTTAAGAATATAGGTATAGGTAATCGATTAACATTTTTAAAAATCATTATGGTTTTAATTAAACGTATCATTTATTGTTTACCGTTTAAACAAATTTATTTCTAAATGTACTTAAGGGTTTGCCGGAGGAGAATATTGTTTTCATTGCCCTTCCCATCACCCTGTATAAACTAGTCGTAAATATTACATATTAATATTTATACGTCTAGTTTATAGGTACTTATTAAAAATTCTTAATATTTATAAATATAAATCATGTACAGTGATAATAATACACATTTTAATATACAGAGCGCACTATGATCTAGTAGAATTACAGAAATTTATATTTTGCGATATCATTATCCATACATTTTTTTTTTTTAATTTTAGTGTTTAAATAAATAATTATAGTAATAACACAATTTAAATTTGAACACATCAAATACTTAAATATACAAAATAATATTATAGTTTATGCACTACATAAGAATTAGATTATGTAGATAGGTATATTTTTATATTAAATTATACCTATAATGTTAATTAATTTTATTGTAAAAACATTTTAATATATATTTTAAAATATATTATACCTAACTAACGATGTTCCTCATATTTAAAATAAGAATATAATTATGATTCATAATAATCACTAGTCTAATAATAGCTTATGTATATTATATTAAGGCATATAGCGACGTACGATAAGATGTACTAGTAGCATATAATATATTATTTAATAAGTTAATTTAATCAATTTATGAAAAAATTCATACTTAAAAGTTTATTTTTGAATCCTACTGTTATTAAATTATTATACAAATAGTATTTTTTTTTTTTATAAATTTACAGTTTTTTTTCTACTATGGACTAATACTACTATGTACCTACTTATACGGCTATACTATTTTTTATTTTCGATTTACGATTAAACAATCCGAGTTGAATAATTGCACAAATGTTTTCGAGATCATAACATTACCTTCTGTAGTCTACCTACATATTAATTACTAATTATTAATTTTCTATTAATGTACGTATGTGTTGAATACCAAAACACAAGTTTTCAAAACAAACAATTTTAATAGTATATTATAGATATTATTAAAAATGTGCGTTTAATATTTTAATATTCATTGAGAAACCAATAATATATGCAGGTCAATATAGGTAATATTAACTTTAACTACGATTACTATTATTAATATGATGGGATGAGTATACCTAGTACCTATAACTTACCATAAACATCTAAACGATGACCACCGCGTCGTTGTGGTGAGTTTTTGAAATGATACACATTTTATTAGTTTTAAGTCAACAAGCAGGCTGCTAGGTATGTGGTACATGTAGGTAGGTACTAAATACGTAAGACACGAGGACGACGGGGTGAAGAATAATAATAATATGTTTCAAGCGGCAGAATTGGGTGTATAGACCGATTATAATATTAGATTACAAAACTGTGTCTTCTGAGTGTATACATATAATATTGAAATCAAATACGCCCATTACGGATATTTCTGCCTATAAGATTTTAAAACTCTTTTAGAACGAGATAAAACTGTACGCGGAGTTATCACACGAACCATCGCGGTATACACTACAGCTATATACAGAAGAACAAAAAGGGAAAAGTACCAACTCGGCTGTCGCGGTCACAGTCGTGTGTGGGTAGTTGTGGGTTAATGATAAATTATTATGTAAGACCTAGATAAACCGTATACGCACTATTATTATATTATTCCGTGTTTATATATTTTTTTATATACCTATTTACAGCGTACTGTGCGTCCTGTGGTTAGTGCTATACGTAATCGTATACGAGTGTGTAAAACTATAAAATACCATTTATTGTCTCGTCGAAGATGATCGGTGGTGGCGTAAAACATATTATAATAGGTAGTATTGAAGATGAAAACAAATCCGCCTATAATTTATAAAAAAAAAACTTAATATATAAAATTATTATATTATAATATACTACAATCCAATTGTTACTGTTGCCACATTTTAGCAGTGCAATAAAGTAGTTTGTTATAGGATATAACTCATAATATTTATTTTAATGTATACAAAGAGAAACATTTTGATCTAATTTAAAAGTGAAATTGTTTTTAACTTGTAAGCCATACTACCTAATCGTGTTTAGAGTTGAGATATTGTTCTTCCCCAAATTAAACTTTAGAATATTAGTTAAATTTGTTATTTGATAATACTATCGACTTCTTATACATTGACTTAATACTTAACTCAATTCAATTGTTTCCATCAACTATTCTCCCATGCGTTTTTTTGGCATACTTTTTTGGCAATGCTTTCTATTTTCATCAAAATAAATTACGATATTAGACGTATTGCTGTATTCGCCTGTGAGTACCAGTGTATTGATTATCGGTAGTCTATAGGTATAGAATGTACGTTCGTGTAACATAATCGTACGTACGAGCGACGGGGTCACGTATTGCTTGGCGCGTGAACTCCAGGAGAGGGGCTGGTCTTCGAGCTTTAGAGTTAAAAATGCGTTACCGCTCTTCGAAAATGGTGCCATATAGTAGGTATTTAAGAATCCGATTTATGTATATATATTTGTTGGGAAGGACTCGTGAATACTAATATACGCATTGCATATAATATCAGAAACAAAACAGACGGAAGCCGGGGAATTTTCTGCCAAAAAGTAGTCAGTTAAAAAGAAAACGATTTTCCGGGTCCGTCATAATATTATATAGATATAGAGCAGCTATACGGAACGCGAGCATTTTCCCCGGAGGCACGTCGAAACACGGTTGGGCTGCGGCTGCGGCGGAGGAGGCGTAGGCGCAGCGAGACGTGGTTCGTCGTGGTTCGCGGTGCCACAGCTGACAAAAAAATATATATAAAAAAACGTATTTCTAGACGACTACACGATTATATTTTGTTGTATGTATATATATGATATTGCAGCGCTCCGTCGCGCTTACGTGACTACGAGAATTTCAAGGATACGAATTCGATATGCCGATATCTCTGACGCAAGAAACGAGAGCGTAAATATATACTAGGTATATACCAACTCGCGTGTACATCCAACCTGAGTTTACTCGTGTGTGTATATAATATATATAATATATATACCTACCTGGGTAAGATGAATATATATATTTAGGAAGGTTCGAGAACGATGATGGTTCGTCGTCGACAACGACGAAAGAACGAGAGGACTAGCAGCCACGTATTATAAATATATATACACATAAGGATGGGGGATTGGAAACGGTATACCTCATATAAATATATATACAATATGCGCACGGAAAAATCAGAATTCCTTCCGATCCGTTCCGATACAATAGAGACGTGTCGAATTATTCTTTTGATATCGTGCCGATAAACGTCGAGGATAAAGACGGGTGGATTGGAAAAAAAATGCCTCCGCCCATTGTCCCACGAAAGGTTCCCCTCATGCCCACGCGTCATACACCCAGGCGCGAGTCCGGTGGGTCCATCACGCTCGTTTAACCGTGCAGTGTACGACAACGACGGTTGTTAACGATCGAAAAATAATATAGGAAGAAAAAATCTCTCTTTCGTGCAAATCCGAGCCGGAGAGGAGAGAACGGATGACGACGTTGACGATGGTCTGCCTGTGCGAGTACGTATATATATATATATATAGTTGTGGCATTATTTGTGTGTATATGTGCAACCAAAAACTTGGAAAGCGACTCATCACCACAGCAAAACTCACAACGCGCGCTCGGCTTTCTCTCTTAGAATATTGTGTTGGGTACTGTATTATTTATTATATTCTAGTGTCACAAAAATATTCCCGAAAATTATAAGCAAACCATTGCTGACCGACCAAAGCGCTGGTATATAATACTGTGGTATATATAATTTTTGGCGTCTTGATAATATACCCTTCATATAATAGTGAGTAAACGGTAATTCCGGTGTTTATTCTCGTTTACTAGTATTTTTGAATGCATAAATATACCATAAAAAAAAATCAGTATGATAGTGTCATATACCACCCCGGCTGGCTGTATAGATAATAACATACTGGTGGCATAGTGATAAGGAGTTCATCGAAACGTTTTTATTTTTCGAATAACAATACTTCAGTTTTATTTCGTTTGTTGTACATAGGAATAACAAAAATTACTATAATAACAAATAACAATAATACGCGTTATACGCGATGACATTTTAATAGGTACTACCTATATACAGGAGGCGTTCGCGTGCCGCCGTAATGTCGATGGAGGCGGAAATTATGTGAGTTTCCTTACGTATACGTATATGCGGAAAAAGTCGATATTATTATTATAAATAATAATAATAATCAAAATATATGGTGATTGTGTGTGTGTGTGTGTGTGTGTGTGTGTGTGTGTGTGTGTGAGTGTGAGTCGTACATGCGGCGTTGCGTGAGAGGCGTAACCACCGCTCGCGGAAGTCGTACCGCACCGACTGGAGGGTGCAAGTGAGGGTTGAAAGTTCGATTTTTAACCCTGTGGTACAACATATGTAGAAGTATACAAGTGCCACGCCCGCCTTCGACCAACCCCGCCGATTCGCTCGTAGATTGCGCATGCGCGGTACGTCTATAGATATAAGTGTGTGTGTGTGTGTGTGTGTGTGTGTGTGTGTGTGTGTGTGAGTGTGTTCGCCCAAAAAATAATGAAAATAATAATAAAAGCGGCAATATTACTGCGTAGGTATATATCTATCTGTATATAATATTATATATAAACGCGTCCGTTTCCCTTGACGACGGCGACGTGACTGCTTACGGGTACGCACTATATACTCTCGTAAATATATACTAATATATATACATATGATGATGAAATGTTTGTACCTCAACGTATGGCGAATCAAACGTAATATGTATAAAATAAAACTTTATTCGGTCGTCGTCGTGTAGCATATTTGCGTGATATTATAATAATATATATGTTGTCAAGTTTCGTTCTCTTGTACATAAGTGAGGGTACTTTTATAAGGGTGTAATTTTTTATCTATGAATAATATTTATCTTTTTTTTATTTTGCCACTCTGCGCAGCAAACGCACTGCTAATTAGAGAAACACGTCCAGCTGTCCACTAAATTAATAATACCTAGGTACTTTTTGTTTCCACAACCAACTCGATTGACACTCAAAAACGAACTTTTTTTACACAATAGATACCAATTTTTTAATTACAACAATCGCTGGGTGCGATTTTTGCAGCCAGTCCGATAACATGGATGTGCTTGCGTTTCGTCAGTGAAAATATTATATTATATTACCATAGATTTTAACGTTTTGGTAGATATACCTCCTATACCGTATATCGAGGAGCTTACTCGCGAGTCGCGACCCCACCGTCGTGCGTGTTTACCGATTTACTGTTTAAATATTTAACGCCAATAGGACGTGTAATTGTATGTGAATATAATATAATATTGTGTTTATACAAGTATGCGCACAAAGCGAACCTATTATTCATCATGTAGGTCCGATAAAAGAAAAATAGGGCCGCCACTGGTGGACGATACAACACTACTGCACGAAATTCGAATATAATGACGGTGGCCCGGTTATACGTTTATTGAATAATATAATGATGTTATAATATGCAACGAAAACACATTAATCGATTGAGCGCGTTCGTATGTATCATTACTATTTTACGGTTTTTTTTTTCATTTTTTCACGAAACATAACGACATGAATAGTATATTAGTATAATAAAATCGAAATATGCGCGCGGTTATTATTAATGTACGCGCGTGGTTGTGTCGTGTGTGCCCGTTCGGTGGCTACGATGGTGGCGGGGGTGCTAATTGCCGTTTTCCTTTGACGGACTGAAAACTAAACAGTCTTATTATTATTATTTTTAATTACGGCGGGTAATTGTCGGGTAATAAATAATAGGTAATAGATTTTTTTGTTTTGTTTTTTTTTATAACTATTTACAAAACGTAATTTTTTCCATATCGTTTATAGCTTAATTATTTTTAAGTACCTAGGTATAATAATATACGCGTCATGTTATACTTAAGTTTTGGCTGACGTTTAAAAGTATATATTATTATAGTGGCGTAATTAATATTTAAACACTCAATTATTTAAAACCGTTAATTTAATAATTATTATACTCGTGAACCTATTGTCATAAAAAAAACTCAATATAACTTTTAACTCCGATACCTATTAATTATATTATAATCTAACATTATCTATATGTATAATGTATATATATTACAGCACCTTTATGTATATACAACGACGTACGATATTTTTAATTTAATATTAATAACGTGATGATGTGTAACACGTACGGCGGTAAATGTCTTGATTGCGTTATAGAGATAAATTAATAAAATGTTTTTTTTGATAAGTAGGTATCTGCAGGTATTATTATTAGTTATTACTATTACTATTACGTTATCATACACGATTTCTGATGATTGAAAAGTTCGTTTAAAATAACTATTATACGCTCCTCATAATAAACCTGAAATATATTCCACACGGCAAACACATACATCCATCCATCCATACATACATACATACATACATACAAAAACAAGATCGCCTGTAGAAGATATTATTATAAATAATAACGATAATAGGTACCTACTCTATCTTATAATGTTATTTTTTTTTTTTTTTTTAATAGACACGAAGTGCATTAATTTATTTACAAATGACCATTATTGCGTAATAACGACGACGATTACACTATTACAGTACAACAGTACCTATTAGTTTACCTGCACATTTTTGTTATTAATATTTTGCGAAATCGAATCTGTTTATACGGTAGGTATACCTAATAATGTGTTATTATATCATTTGTTCATGTGACATTGATGGTTTTATGTGAGTTGTGGTGATCGATGGACCGTACATATGGTACCTATATGTCATATTATAGAATATAATAGATCATACCCATACCTATGAAATAAACATATAATATATTTCGTCGCGCGCATCTTTGTTATGTATATCATGGTATAATTGAATCTATTTTATGAGCTATTATGATAGTAAATAAACAGGTTGGCCAAGAAAGTATCAGTTATCAAAATCTTAACATAACTACCCACGAACCTATATGCTATAAAATTATATAGTATGTAATCGAAAAAGACGATTTTCCTTTTGAATCCATTCACTATTGATATAATAATATTTAGATCTTAATTTTGATTGAGGCTTATAATATTATTATACTTGCACCCAGGGCATAAAATAAATCTGATTTCAGGGGACACACTTATTAATTTTAACTGTTACCTTTGGACTTTGACAGATTTCTAAAGCAAAAAAAAAGACCTTTGGAGATTGTAACACCCAAAATCCTTTTTATATCAATTACCTTACACATCAATATTTGTCAATTGACTCACATTTATCATTCAGGGGACACGCATTGATTTTCAAAGGATCACACAATGTGTGTCATTTTAGCACCCCCCTGCTTGCACCGGCTGTGTACCGTATGCGTTTAGGACTATTATTATTATATTCTACTGTCGTGGAATAATAACGACGATAATAATAATATAAAAGCGCGCGTGCACATGCAGAGATCGCGTACAGTCATCCCATCCTACAGTGCATTTATATATATATATATATATATATATTATACAGATATGCTGCAGTATAGCCATTCACTCTGAACCTCTCGCGCACATATTACACATACAGACACACATTATAGTATATATGTAGTAAGCAGTTATAGTAATAGGTATAGGTCAGGTATATAAAACAGTTTAACATGGTATATATATCATGTTCACCGCGCGGTCGTGGTCGTCGGTCGGCTTAACGTTTGTACAAATTGCGTTTAACTCGTTTGTTTATAATGTACATTTAACGTACCTTATAACCGATACATCGAGTGTGTGTAACCCGCCTCTTCTAGCGCGAGTTTGAACGCATAATATCCGTAGAGTTCTATATATGTATGCAGTACATATATATACGAATAAGTATATATATATATATATATGAATTGGACGACGTGACAGTCCTACGGTGACGTGTTTAAACTTGTGATTTTGTCGCAACAGAGGAGGGTGGTTTCGGTTTTTTTTATTCGCTACTCAATTTAATTGTCTGACTTTACCGCTGCAGGAGATCGCTGTTTTTATACACATTTTCTTGACGTCAAGTCATATAGTATGGAAATATTTTTTACAACAGAATACAACGACCCCCTCGCCGCGTCACAAAGTAAATACGTCGAAACAATCGTTATATATAATATTATATATTACATTACTTCAATCGGTTGTATAAACAGGTCGTCGATCGTTGGTCACGCGAACAAAACAATATAATAATATGAAGTATTGTACACCATAATAATTCCTACAGTCCCAAATCCCAATACGCGACTAACAAAATATGACACAATCTATAGGTAGGTACTCAATTATACATTCATCTATATTATAATACGTATTATACACTCACCTCGGTAAATAATAATAAAAATATATGATAGGTACCTCGACGAGCACCATAATATATCGGCACTTCTGGATTATATAATATAGGTTGTGGCGAATTTCGAGGGGGGAAAAATTCAAGATTTATTATACATTATATATGTTATCGTGCGTTCGCGTAAGGCCCCGGGGGCACGGCACCGGATAGGCCGGATTTTTTCCTGCAGAGTTTGGGGGGGAAGGGCAATAGTTTGACGTGGTCTGTTATTATCGGCGAGACTACTAAGCTGCATTGTACATATCATAAATATATATATATAGCTGCTTTCGATCCGAATTGGTGTACTCGGTAATAATATAATATATATGTGCCGCCGTCGTATCATCTCGCGTGGCGGCGGAGATTTATCGCACGCGATCATGCGACCGATCGCTGTAATTTATATTTTATATACATATTATTATCACGTGTATATAATAATATATACCCATATAAAATATACGGATATATGTTATATTATTATTTTAATATAATATATATTATTTGTATATACCTATATAGCTAAGCTAGAAAACGATCAAATTGCTTTGCGTGTAGCTCTCAACATAATATAGTAAATATATATATTAGGTATAGGAACGGCTTGATTTTTTCGTCATCGGTTTAGGTGTACACAGCAGATGAGGTACCTACGTATTATATATATGAAGGTACTCACGATCGTATGTATATTTTTTTTTTGTATAAAGAATCGAACGGACTACATAATATAATACACGCCCCACACGCGTTAATAATATTCCTATATATATATATATATATATGTATTTGAAAGTATATAATATATACACCCAAACTGATACTATTCAGCTGTAGCTTAGTGACTATATTCATATACATAACATATTATATAGTTATAGATATATATATGTTATAGGTATATGCATGCGATGGCGTTGGCGCGTAGGTACCTATACCTACCTACCCGTGCAGTACCTACACGTATGATGCATGCGTGCGAGTATACCTATAATATATAATATTATTCAGATTTTTATTAAGCATTACTATCGGTTTATGCGAAACACGTTTCTTAGGAGGCTGAACGTCGTCGTCGTCATCGTCGTGTGTGCCTTTATATTTTGTATAATAGGTACATGTATAACGGATAACAAAGAAAAAATAATTTTAAATAAAAAAAACTACAGGTATATTTCAGCTATATTGCAGCTACCCGTGTTTACCGTGGCATATAAAGTGTAAAAAAAATACGATCGAATAAAAATTATATCTTAAAATATATTATGCGGTCTTCCGACGCCGCGCGTTGTGTTATTATACTTATTATTATTACCTATACATAGTAGATATTATAATGTTATATACAGGTAGTAGAGCCCCAGTAGTATACACGATGTATATCATTTAACGCACGTTTAATAATACGTTAAATTATACATTATATACACCGCGAGTACTACCTGCAGCATCTATGTAATGCCTGCGTTTTCAGAGACGAATTCCTCAAAAGAAAAAACCGACCATTTGCTACGGCCGCGGGCGTTTTGCCGTTAAATATTTTCAAACAACATTCCGAAGCTTTCGGTCCGATCAATAGTATTGAAATTGTAAAAAAAAAAGTAAATAAATAATAATAATAAAAAAATCGTTCAAATTTTTTTCCAATAATTTTTTTTTAGAAACACACGATTTCTCGGACTCTGAGCCGCGCGCGATGATGTATATATACGCACGTTTGCTTGCAGTGCGTTCGCGTACATGTGCTGCTGCAGTACCTATTCTTGAAAACGCGATGTGTTCGAAACGTGAAAAACTGGATAAAAACGGCGTGTACAAATGTTATTGAAACGTGTGTGTGTGTGTGTGTGTGTGTTATGTGTGTGAGTGTGTGTTGTTATGTATGTATGTATATAATGTTATATATACATATAATATAATATAATGTACAGCTATATGAGTGCGCGTGTATGTGTGTGAGCGTGCGTGCGCGTACGTCGTACAACTTTTTTTATCATTATTATTATTATTATTATTTCGTCGGAAACCACATAACGTGCTTGGAGAAGAAAAAAGAGAAAAAAATCTGGCAACCTTGCCGCAGCGGCCGTGTGTATATACTACATAATAATAATATATAGGTACGCGCCGTGCGGCGGAGGAGAGACGACTACGATGACGACGGCGACCACGACGACTATACGACCACGACCACGGCGACGAAGCCGAAGACGAAGACGACGACGACGGCGACGTCTCTGCAGCGTGTTATAGGCGTCACTGAAACAATTTTTACTCTAGGCCAAAAGGGGCGTAACGCACGAACATATAATATTTTACTTCAACAAGTGCGCGGGAGAGAACCGCCTCCAGTACCATTGCGCTGTGGCTTGTAATATTATTATTATTTTACTCTCAAGTCCCCTGCTGCAGCAATGACCGTAGTATACATATAACGTATACACAGTATAACCTTGCCGTGTACCTATCCGTGCGTTTTTTTTTCTTCGCCCGAACCGTCCTTTCGGTAAATATAAAAAATAATAATAGTACGCCGCCTAGGTTACTGCTCATGTTCAAAATATCAGATACCCTTGTATTATAATACCTGTGCTGGTGTCGTAACCAAACTATATATACCGCAACTTTCACGGACGCGTTCGGTCTTGTATGCGCGCTGGATTCGACAGAATTCGATTTTTCGTACCTAATGATAATATCGCATCACCGTAATGGCAAGACATAGCAGATAGTATAATATAGTAGATAATATAATATAGTCATAGCCGCGTGTGTACGATGGTCGTTCCGGTCGTTTGAAGCTTCGAAAATGTTACCACACCGTTACACGCATAATATAATATACACCTTCGAATGTAACCGATGTAAACGAATATTTATACATCGTCCACCGCACGTGTTTATATAAATAATATTCCATTTCATTGAGTGAGCATATATTATAATATATATATATTATTTAGGTACACAGTATACACATTTCGCCGACCGTATAGTATATAATATTATAATATAATATACGTTGTGGGATGTCCTAATTAGGATTTTTATAATTAGTAAAACGTCGATGTTCAAACCACGTCGGTGTGTACGTGCTCGCACGTGTGTGTGTGAGTGTGTAAACGTATATGTATATATATATATATATCGTGTACCCGTCCCTCCTCCTCCTTCGAACATGCGTTCCAGCGACGATCATTACGAGTATATACAACGCACCGCCTGCCCATATAGATACAGGTTATCCACAAGCAAGGCCGTACACTTATAATTTATATACATATTATATACGTGTGTGTGTGTGTAAACGACGACGTATATTCGGTTTTCGGAATCCATCAAATCAAAATGTGACGTATATACATCATACACACGCGGCGTGGTATTACCTGCGGTTCGTGATCTCGATTTTGGGAGGAAAAAAAATCATTAAATTTACTCGTCATTATTCACGAGAACCGCATCAGCTTAGAAAATAAATAATTTAACAACATACGACGTATATTGAAAACGAAAGTTTAATAATATTATAGTATATGATATAATATACGTCTAACCTATTATATGTTTTAAATTTTAATTAAATCGTCGCTCGTGTGAAAACATGAAACATATTTTGTTGTGCACCGTGCCATTTATTATATACAGCTGATGTTTATATTTGCTGTGCCGAATCATCTGTTATAATAATTGTGAACCTAGTCACTATACGTACATGCTATACGTTTAGTTGTTTAGAAGCTTAGAACACTACTTTTTGGCACTCGTAGGGCGGGTATAACGAATAATAATAGCGGAAAATTTGTTTTCCAAAGTTTACCAAAAACAAAGAATCCTTCTTATTCGTATCATTCGGTTAGTGTAGATTAAGTTATTATTTATTAATTAATTATTATTTGCATATTTTATCAACAATTTTGAAATTTCAAAAAATACTAGTTAACGCTATCATTATATTATAATAGTACCGTTACCCAATATCCATAAATATTCGTATTGTTATTGGTGATTCGTCTGTTTTTATATGGGGAACCCAACATTTCAAAAGTTTAATAATTGATAATTGATATGATTAGGTGGTAGGTACTTACCTATATCATCGTTATTCATATTGTGTAACGTCTGTTTATTAGTCTACTGAGTGCTGAACATCAAACATTTAAGTAAAATATATAATATAAACAGATATAATATTACCTATGTTGTTATAACTCGTACTCGTGCATAATGTAATCACTGAAAACAATATATTATTATTTATTATATCGTACCTATAGGGCGAAGAAATTCGATCGTTTCAAATGGATCGCAGGAGCTTTTAATTTCATTGCTGTCATCCCTCCCGAATACGTCACCATGGATACTCTTATCGGGCTAGATAATAATATAATAAGTAGTTATACCTTTAATAGTATATATAACACAATAACGTTTTGCGAGCATTATCGAACGGTATATATCAATGACACGTTATTCGTACATCACAATAATTACTGCGGCGAAATTTATTATCATAAAAACGATATAGGTACCTACCACCTAGCTGTACGACATCTACGGCGCACATATGCCGCGAGCGCATGTCGACCTTAAGAAAGCGCGCCTATAACCTATTATAATTTATAATAATAATATAATGGAAGTAAACGTGTGTGTAGAAAAATACGTATGTGCTCGTGTGCAGTGCTTCGCCGACCATAACTCGTCGATAATTACCAATGTTTCGTACATTAGGTATGTATATAATAATAATAATATAATATGTATAAATAATATTGTGTCTACGCGTTCGTATAATTGTGACATTAAAATATTGTGTTTTTCGTTTGGTTTTTTTCCTCGGTTTTAAACGATATGTCCATTATGCATAGCGAGTTTCGTATAGGTATACATATATATCATGGTTTATAGGTCCAGTGTAACGACCGCGGGGTATATGGTGTTATATTATAACGAAATAATATTATTACCTAGGCGCGGTAAACTATTTTCTCTATGACTAAATATATAATATATATATATCTGTGTGATCATTTTATTATCATTTATTTATTGTTACTTAATCTTAGTCCCGCCGAAAACAACTGTTCAAATAATACATATAATCTTATTGATAGATATTATATAATATTATGATCTGCTGGACTCTGAACTTTATACTCTAAAAAGTAAAAATCCAATTAGATATGTGTTCACTGTAAAAAGAAATTAAATAATAAATCTGCATTTATTTATTGAAATTTTAATATGTATTTATATATTATGCAAATAATTGTTAAAATATATTCACTGCTTTTTTTGATTTTATCTTATGTTTTTTTCCTTAAGTTTTACAAGTACCTACTTACCTGAAGTATAAATAAAATTGTATTTAAATTACTGTTTTAATGAACAATAGGTAGTTGTATCAGAATATAGGTATACAAGTTTAAAGTGCTAATTTCATGTACAATTAAAACGATGAAAAATTATAAATTAATTATTTTATTTTTTTGTAAACACTTGAACATCAATAACAATTTGGTAAAATATGCAAAACTATTAAACAACTTTTTTTTATATGTACCTACCAATATTCTGAGAAGGAATGAATTTGTGTCGAACCAGATTTTGAATATCATGTTGCAGCTTCCTGTAATATGTAAATGCGTCAAGTTTCAAGCCCTGAATTAATTAAATACTCTAAACTGTTTAATCTTTCATGTTTTAGTAACAATATTTAAGTATATAGTAAAAAGTGTCGAAAAAATATTCCACGAATATATTTTGTGCAATAGTTTTTTCAGTTCAAAAATGAATGTGTCCATATTAAAACGCTTTTGTCCAGAAAGTAATATACATATCAGATTATCAAGAATCCGGACAAAATTAAAATTAAAATACTTTCGAAATTGTCATTTATTTGTTTTAGATAAAAATCAACCGTCCGAATGAGGATCAATCTCATGCGTGATTTAATCATTAGGTTTTATTAAAATATCATCATGTTATATTATTATTATGTGCGCACGGGAATCATGACGTGTGCGTGTAATAACTAATAAACAATAACGTAATCGATCGTGGAGGTGTATAATATACGATCTATTCTACTGCCGATCGAATGTAGTTTATATAGTGTAACACTGTAATATTATAACGTAATAATATTATTATTAGTGTTATTTTTTTCAACTCTTCAGACCAGGCGGCGCGAGACGGTTAAACGGCACAGTTTTAATAATTAAAACTCGAATGTAATTAACATAACTCGTTCACGTTTTCACATTCAACAGGCGTGTATGCAAATATAATGGCGCGGAATAATGATTTGTAACACTCGTGTCTTGGAAATTTTATCTTCTCGTAATATCGGTCGATGTTGTCTTCCACGCGTGATTTCGAATGAACCTTCATATCTTCGTTAATAATAATTAGGAGGGGTAGATGTACGTGCACGGTCTTATATACCTTTTCGGGATATTCGTCTACTCGTTTGTTTTATTCCTCGTGTACCTATACTACATATTCGTACTTTATCATTAAAATGTACATAACGCCACTCATCCGATATGAATAATATGCAGTTAAACAATCGTCTGCGCGACTATCTATCTATGCGTAAAACGTAAACTTAGGGTTTCCATCAAATTCCCTTTAAAATACGTCTGAAAAATGTGTTTAATCCGCAAAAACTTGACCTAGATCCCCGTTTTTTTTTTTAAATTATTATTATTCTTCTATTACCGTACGTTGGTACGAAAAACCATTTCGTCGGGAATTATTGCAGTGTACGGGCATCGCAGATTCGCTCCGAGGCGTGGCGGGACGCATGTTATATTATACGTCACGTTATTATTGTAATATTATTATATTATTATGCGTTAGGGTCGCGACAAAACAACTTAAACGTGTTTTTAATTTGTTTATAAAACACCGTTTGACCGCCGGTGCTGCAGTTAAAACGGGAATGCACTAAAACAATCGTGACGGCTTCGGCCGTGGTGGCGGGGTGTGTTAGTGTACGATCACTGAAACGACACGTACTCATACATTGTAATGTAATAATTCAAAATGTTTAATGTAATCACTGTCAAAACCATGAATAACCAAAAGAGTATAATAGTATTAAATAATTTAATAATAATAATATAATACCCTAACTTGCCGTCGGACGACCAGCATTCGCGCGCAGCCGCCGTTATCTCAAGCCGGTTCAGTAGGTACGCGTCGTTGTGGAGTATGATGTTCATTATAAAAGGTGTCGGCCTAGCGCCTAGGTATAATATGGACAATATAGGTTTATAGATACCTAACCTAACCTATACAAGCGACCGAGGGAGGATGCACTAAAAAATAAGAACGTAATTATTAATATTATTTTGTAGGCGATATAGGTACGCGCATCACGTTGTATGCACCCAAACACGCCCTGCAGTAGGTATATATCAAATTTACGTTCAAACGTTATCCGTCCGTCACCGCAAAATCCCTCTTCTTAGGCAGTATCGTATATAATGAAAATGTATAATATGTGAGTCAGCCGTCGTAAATAAATATACAAAATATGAAATATATCAATATATAATCGAGTTTAAAAATTAATAGAAATCGCGGCGGACCACCCTGCAATAGTGCAGTACCTATACCTATAAAAAAGTACAGTATAGTATAGTTTAATAGTCATTGACACACGGTGAAAATTTTAAACGTGCGCGATAAACGGCGTACACGATAATAATATAATATAACAGGTAGGAACCCACAAAAAAGCAGGATAAGACTGTACAATATAATATTATAATTCTGGTAGTTTTAATTCAACGTTTCCCTCATTCGATGTTTATTATTAACGTTTTATCGATTATGGTGTTCTGTTAGGTTCTTGTCGATTTCGTGAATAGCAATCACTTAGTTAAAGCTCCTACGTCTTATTTAGGTGCAGAAGACTGTTTCAAAAATATTGTCTTCTCAAAACTTGATAGTAATACAATTATATGTTTTAGCTCTAACATTAACCTGACCGTAACAATTTTAATTTCGCCTTTGAGCTAACTTTTTTGTACAATACATTAGATATTTATGATAGTATTGCACAATCACGTCATAATTAACATAATAATATTAATATCATTATAAACAGTAAATCCTGTTAAAAAATATTAAAATATTATATTATATATAGGTACTATTATATATAGCTATACTCGACGACTTGATTTCGACGTGTTTAATCGAAAGTGACATTACAAATTATAATATTATAACCGGGGCCGCTGTAATGCGCGGTAGACGCGTCATCTTTGATACACAACAATAGTACATATACATAGTAACTGTTAATACTTGTAGACGGCCCGTCGTGTGTGTAGTACCTAATATTATTATTACAGCCTGTTGCGGTAGCCTCGACGAGCCGGTCCCACTCACATACGGCTCCGTCGACGTTTTCACGCCCCGGGTGTGATGATAATAATATAATAATAATAAAACAATAAAAACTTCGCCGTCGAATGATAATGCTATTTGAAAACTAGTCAGTGCGTCGAGCCGGTGAATCGTGTACCTTCCTATTTGCGGTGTTTGAATGAGGACGGCGTCCAAATCCCGCGCGAAAAGTCCCCCAAGTGCATAATATTATAATATATAATTGTTTTAAATTATAATATCGTGATGACTAATGAACTTAAGTTACTTAGTTAAGTTTCGATGTTTCTCAAAATTTGTTTTTTATTACATTGAATATTACCAAATTTGAGCTATAAATTTGATTCATGCCATCAAAAGTTCGCGAAACACATAAGAGTTTTTAGTGCACGTTTTCATACGTTTACGGATTTTGATTATTATGTTTCCTGATTTTTTAGTGCATAACATTGAAATATAAATAAAGATATTAATCTCAGATTTAATCTTCTGTGATTTATAGCCTATTAATTCATAAATCATGATTCATGACATATTTATACTTTGAACTTTAGAGCCCATAAATATTTTATAATACTATTTAGATTTACCGCATTTACGTAAATACACACTGTAAATTGACTAAAGATGTGACACTGAACATATTAATATTTTATACAATTTGAAAAAAATGTTCTGTATTTTTTAATGTAAACAAATCACGCAAATCTAAGAATTATAAAATAACAAGTTCATAGTTTTTAGATGTATATTTTTTATTTATTAAGTGCATACCTATAAGACGTTATATTTGGTACACGACGGTACGACACAACACGCATAGGTATATTTATAATTATTAATTTATGTAGGTACTTTAGAGCATTAAATTTCGAACTAATATAGTGATTACTTGTTAGTGATTACGTTGGATCGTTTTTAAATCCACCGATACTCGCTTTCTTAAAGAAGGTTTGAGTTATTTCATTAATCAATAAAAAATACAATTATTATTCGATTTAAATATTTTATAACGCCACCATATTATCTAAACATAGGTACCTACATTATATACCAACTAATTACCACGAAACTGTGTTGGACAGCAATAGACTAAACCCGAAATGTCAGTTTCGTTTTGAACCATATTATAATATTATATTATATGTACCATATGACCATATTCATACGTAAGACGTAAGTTTATACAAATACTGGTGACATGCGTATAATATAGAGCATAATAGTATATACTGGGTATTAGCGGTGGGTTCTCGCCGTCGCTAAAACTTTCGATTTTTCACTATGAAACAAACAACGCGCGATATCCCATTTGATGTGCCTGTCGACTTTCACGAAGTATTTCACACGAGTTCAATGCGCAGACGGCTATAGATCAAACAACCCGATTATTACTGGACGTAAATATTGACTAACCGAAACCGGTGTGTTCTCGTCAGCTAAAACACCACAAGTTGTATCGACAAATATGGAATACCTAATGGGTAAAGAAAAAATATATCAATCATTTTTTTCCTCCCGGCACTTGCTGGTCGGTCATAATATTTTATTTTACATATTATATTATTATAAAATAATAATAAACTCGTCGGATTAATTAATAGATGTTACACCATTGCATAATGACATAACGTAGATACATAGTGATAGAACATAGCCGACGGTCGTCATCACAAAAATTGGATATTTTGGTGGGAAAATATTATAGGAAATTACAATCTAATCATATATTCATATCTATAAAACTTTTCAATAAAATCCGAGGGGAGGGTATGATTACTGATTTTGGCACGTAAAACGCGTTCATATTTAATTTTAGCATTGCAAGAGCTGCAGGTCCCGTCAATCGTCATCATATATTTTTAAATATACGTGTCCGATGCCGTTTGCTCTAAAGTCTTTATACGCCTAATAAATAACAATAATATAATATAGTATGTACTCTTCGGTGCTGTATACGACTCGGCTCGAACCGATGACTATAATGCAGCGATAATGGCAGGTATAGAACTACGTTGCATGGCTTGCCTATATCCACTTGCGGACTAAGTGCGTGTGTCACACGTAAATGGTAAAATCGTCCGGTGGCCGACTCGATAATAATAATTGTTACAAATCATTTGCCGCGTTCGTTCCTTGGATGATCATGTGCGCATTACATTACATTGTATACCGCACGTCATGTGGGTAGAGAGAGGTACACGCGAAATGATCGAGACGGACTGTAATCGACTCGGACACCGCCGCGGAATCGTAAGTAGGCAACAATATTATTATTGTGCTTACTGTGCGCGTGTGTCTGCGCCGCGACGACGTCTCAATCATGTATGTATAAGAGCATATAAATTTATATTAGATATATAAATAGTGTGTACATGTATAGCGGTTAATTGGTTAACGAGATAACGTCATATATTATAAAGGTACATGTATATACAGTATACACGATATATTTAATATATATTTATTACACAGTCGTGTGCTGCCTGCAGTGCAATTATATATACATATACACATGGATATATGTACATAACGTGCCGGCGCGTGCTCGTCGTTGGTGTGGGGTGTGAGGAATGGGGATAGGACGATTTTCGAACCCGCGACTAGGTTGTGCAGTTGTTCATATATTATTATTATTATATTACCGTGCAGTACCTAACTCCGTAAACCTACAACTATCGGAATGTATGATACGATCACGATCGTTCGCGGATCTGAAATACGTAGAGGAAATATATTTCTGTAGGTGGAATACGGGAATAAGAAACATATAATATTATTATTAACAACCTCCCCGCATTTAACGTTATCACTGAACGGTATCAGCAATGAATTATGAATGAGTTTTCATAAACTCGTGCAAAAATCGTAAATCGTATATACGTTCTGAAAGTTTTTAAAACTGATATATTGCAAATAATCCGAATGAATAATATTTGTAATAATTTACGCTTTATGCAATAACTATGGTGTTGCCGCATTGAGGTGAACACTGAACCTCCTACTCTAAAATTTAAAACTAATTGTTGTAAATTTTAAAAACACGATTTTTCTGTAAATATCAGGACTTGCAAACGTCATAATAACGTAATGATTACAACATTATATTTGACAAAAAAACGATTGAAATTTGTGAACAAAATTAAAACGGAAAGCGATAAACAAAAATAATTTATTACCGCAAAACAAAACATAATAATTAACAAAATACATTATACATCAATGATGTAACATCATTAAACAAAACAAAACGCAAAAATTAATTTATAGAATATCATTAAAAGAAAAATATCGCAAAACGAAATAATTTAAAATCCATTTATTTAAAAGTTATATTGGTTCCGTATAAATATTTATTTCATGCATATGGATATTATAATTGATTACATTAAGTTATAATTATCATGTAAAAACAAGCCAATGGTCAAGTTACCCAGGCTTTTTCCTTAATAAAAAAAAAAAAAAATTGATTATATTATATTCCGTATCTGGGTCATTACCTGCCCGCATTAGTTATTATTAATGCATTTAATAAGTATTAACACTATTCTGAATAACGATAAACGCAAAATTTGTGTAACGTTTTAATTGTAAATAACATAAAACGGGATTTTTTTTTTCAAATGCATGCCCTGGTAAATAAGAATTTTTTATTTTAAATCGGAAAGTTAATTCATAATAGTATGAAATCTATATATAATATGCTAAACTTCTGAATATTTTATATTTTATTATATTTTTGTGCGTTTGTCCGATCTTGTGGAATCCGACTAGGCCCACGTTTAAACGTCAAAAGTCAATCGGATAGTAATTAATTAGACTTGTCGCTATAATATTATCCTTCGGCGAGGTTTTAATCACGTACATAATATTATAATATAACATAATATTAAAATGCATAATATACCTTCCTCTATCTACGACCCTCTATCGTCGATGCATATCGGCATCGACGATCGACCGCCGCCGGTGGCCCCCGGCCGACGCAATCATATTAATATTAAATATTAAATTATATTATAATATTGTGAACGCGCGCCGGTGCATAATACCCGCGAGACCGCCGTCGTCTAATGTCGATTATTTTTCTCGTACCTGCCGATCGTTGTTACAATGCAGCGACCTCATATATAGCCTTTATCAATATTATCAAAAATATTACAATTTTTTTTATTGAAATGAAAAAAAAAAAATGTTTTATGTACTTTAACCTATACATAATTTTTATTATTTAAAATAAGTAGGTATTAATATATGGCATACAACAGTATAGGATTCGCGGTGTCGTGAAATAAGGGTGACTGGTTTGGTAATGGGAAATCGCGTATAGTGTTTGAATGTTGAGGTCGTTTTAGAACGTGCGATCAGTAAATGCAAACGTAATAAAGAGCTTATACTATCGATCGAAGATTTATATAATATAGGAAGAATTGGAATAAGTAGACCCTCAAAGTTGAATGCCAGAAGTATACGCTTATTGAACGACAAACCAATATTGTTTATTAATTAGGATTTTACTTTCTGGTACGATTTTATAACGTAGCCTTATAGCTAATTGACCCAAAGGAACGTTAGTAGATTTTTTTTCGTAGATATTTCTTCTCTATAGATTATTGGTACCATTCTTGTAATTTTATTAAGTAGGTAGTTTGTAGATTCCCCTAGTTTTGAAGGTTTTCCATGGTCAGTATTTTAATTCAGTGCTAAAATTATAACTTATATAACTATTTTAAGACGTATTACCTCCTAGATTTTCGGTTATAAACTTGACTCAAGTCATTACCATCATAAACTAAATACGAAATTTAATTTTCATTTTTAAGATCTCATTATAGTGCACATGGGATTTTATTTTGATGCCTTTCAAACTATGAATATAATAATATTGTCAATTCATTTTTATTAAGTTCATTTTGCATAACTTCGCATAATATATTTTGTAACTTTTAGTGCATATTTCATGGTTTTTTATACCATAAAAATTTAAAGCTGTGTTTGTCATAATTAACGACGACGTGGTTATACCGCACCGTATCTAACTGATCATGGTCGTCGTGAGATACTTGTAGGTTGCTTACATTTTTTAGTCACCGTACGACTCGAACCAATTTAATATCATAATATATTGATGATTTTATTTATCGACTTCCGCGTTTTACAATAATATTAAGTACTAAGTATTTGTTTTTGTCTCCAAGCCATTTTTTTCGAAAATTTCCTTTTTTTTCTGAAACCTGGCTCACGAATACATTGATATTATAATATTGTCTTATGATAATAATTAACAATATTGTACATATTTTCCAAATAATAATAATTGTTCGTTTTCCGAGAACCACGATATGGACGCTTATATAACGAAAAACCCAATGCAATAACCTTTCAATGCGTTCTCGGAATATTCAATCCGTGGCCTCAAGTTCTCTTGTAAGTATTCGATAAAACCAAGTTTTCAGAACGAATGACTGTGCTTTTTGACATTGGGATTATTTGATTTCTTCGCTGTAGCCAAACGACCAATGGTAAAATTATATATTTTGTAAGAATATAATAAATAGAGTATAACACTCTAATAATATATTATTATATTATCCGGAATGTTTATTACAAACTATCGCACACGGTTCAAGGTGTGCAAGTTTAATTTGTCCACCATTCGAATAATATCATAACTCTCCGTCAAACGTCCCACTGAATATTTCTGGAGCGATACAAATAGAACCAATAGAATAATTAACCTTAAGGAGCTTATCTTCATTTACCTAATCAGAAATAAGAAATTTTAACTAAGAATAACTACGAATAACTTTTTTTAAAGGATTGGTTAAAATTTTACAAAACCTCTGAAATAGCGCATTTGAATACCAGTAGGTATTCATAGGATTATGATTTTGTTGTAACAGGAGAGGTGAGTCGGAGAGGATAATGGTTATCAAATCTAATGCATATTAATATAATTTCATTTTTATTCATTATAAACCGTACGATATAAAATAACATCAAAAAACTTTTTTACGCAGCTTTATATATAACGATTATAATATTTGAAATGTGTTGTAGATATTTTACGAACCTTAGCCCAACAGCCCCTCGACCACATGTGTAGCTCTGACATTGACCAGTGACAGTATTATAATGGATAATAATTATATACAAATTATATTCTTATTATGATGTCGCGTTATCGTGGCATTCTGTTCTGTGGACCATAATCATTTTCCCACATTTTTTTTCGTTAAAACAAAAATTTTTATTTTGGGCTATATTCCAGTTGTTTTCATATATTTACATGATAATATTATAATTTTATTATGCATAACATTTTATGACTGTCCAAACAGAAGCGATTACACTGCACATTGCCGGCACGTGTTATCTGTATTCTGCAATAGATGTACTCGAGTACCACTGTATTTAACGAGAACATTTACATTTAACATTAACTTTATAATATAAGTAATATTATATTCATTGTTCAACATAATTTCAACGTAAACAATCGACGAGTTCACATCATATTATTAATTTGTCAATGTTGGTACATATATATATAATAATATTATGTATTATTAATTATCGCCTGTATTGTTGTGCTGCGATTTGTGTTTTATATTTTTCACAAAAACGATAGCCGTTCAAGAAGTTTCTTACACACATAGCTATATAGGTAATATACTACTCGAGAGGCTCCCCCCTCACTCTTCAAGCTCACCATGTAACAGACTCGAAACTAATGTAAATCCGCTGCCGCCGATAGGACGATGTTGTGCGGTATTTTTTTAAACCATTTTTCCTCTACATAGATCGTTATCGTTTTTATATTATAATAATATTATACATATAGTATCAAACTATTAATTATCTTAGATAAAATATTGTATATTATGTTATGTGTACAAGACGAACGATTTTCCTCTCTCGCTCACACTCTCACAATATCTCTCTCATTCTCTTTTAATTATAATTTATAACCATTTTATTATTCCGCGCGTATGCGGGTACAGTAGCGAAACATTGATTTAGTAAAACAACAACATATATTTTATTTTTTAAACGTGTATACACACACCACGCGGCTGCAGCAAACTTGTGTGTAGATGGAAAAAAAACCAAACATTATTATGTACTCGCAACAAAACAGACTCGAACATTTATGAATATTAATATAATGAGTTATTATAACTAGTTCATTAATGTTCGACCACAATAATAATAATTAAATGTGATATTGTTGTGTAATATAGTCTAAGGATATATTATATTATTATACAGCGTGTATAGTGTGCGATCGAATAGCCACTCGAAACATGCAGAGATACAGGTGTTGTTGTATTTAAACGGTTTGAAGTCTCTGATATCTCTATATAAGGGCTCTAAAAATGTTATCTAATAAATACACAAAAAAATTAGAAATATGCAATTAAAATACAAAATGTTTGCACTTTTTTTTACAACTTGAATTTATTGTCATACTCAAAATTATAGTAAGTTTATTATAAACTTGGCATCTAAATATATATATATATATATATATTAAATTATTTAAAATATTTAAAAAATGTCTTCTCTATATTCAATCTTTTTTCAATTTTTCCATTAATTTACGACATTTAATTCAAAATATTTTTAAATTTCAATATTAAAAATTATATCAATCATAAAATGAGTAGGTTCCAACCACTTTTGACATTTAATTTGTGAAGTATTGACTAATGATATCATTAATTTTCGATAGTAGAACACATATTACTTGATTTATTAATTTGATTTAAACGTCGTTTTGCGAAAATTTAGCAATCAAAAATTATTAATACGGTGTCCTACAAAAAAAAAAACACGACCTACGTTTTATTTTAAATTTATCTACACAAAAGCAACATAGTCTAATTTGTAATATCCAGCGATTCCGTCTCGTCCAGCGGGACGACCACAGTCGCAGCTACACGTCAATAAAAAATCCGATTGCTCCCGACCTAACCCGACTGGCGGCGCCTATGACACGAAGATCTTTCGACAGTCCGCGTGCAGCGTCGTCCTCCACACGTTCGTTTCAACCACGACCACGGTTCTTTAAACGCGTGGTTATCTATTTGTTTAGATGGACGGGTCTTAACCCGCGGATGACTGGACAATAATTGCGCACGAAATTTCCGGTACGAAATCAGGCCTAGCCGCAAACTCCCGACGACGGCGACGACGACTACGACCGTGGGACTCGCCGACCAATTAAATTCGATGATTGTCGGCGGCTGTTGCGTACAAACGGGAAGGAAAAAAGCGTGTCATCACTATAATATTGAATTATCTAGTTAGTAACGTCTATCTCCTCTCCGTAGACGAGTCTTTCTGTGTCCCCTGCAGGTATAGAATTGTCGTCGTCCGCGTTTATTATTGGACGCACGTCTGCGGTGTGTAGTTTTTTTGTTTTGTCGTCCCCAAATCAGTTTCGGGTGAAACAAAAATCGTTCGCTTATCCGCCGATCGGATAATAACGCATATAGTAACTGACTTGCAACAAATATATTATAGTGCGTATTTAATTTTTTTTCTATCAAAACGATAATTTTTTTTTTGTTATATAGGTAGGTATATTTTTATAAATCGATTAAATAGACGTGTTGACAATTATATTATAGCGATGATAATGACTACATCAGTCGTAGATATATCATTAAAAATGCGATACGCGGATATCGCGGCGTGACGTCGACCGATAGAAAGACAGAAGGTATCATTATTAATTTATATATTGACCGATGACGTTTTCGTGTGACGATTCGACGACATGAATTTCTCGGCGAAGATTCGCGGGGGGAAAGATGCTGCCGTACGCACGCGCACACCACTTGTTTATGTCCATCGCTGCAGCTCCGACAATGGACGATTATGTTTTTTCATATTACATACTAAAACGTATTATAATAATATAATATACGTTACGGACAATGTATTTCCAAACAAATATTATTATTAACAATTTCTCATGCTATTTTGTTCAGTCGTTCCTTGGTCCAAATATTGCTGCGCTACATGCCTATATTGCCTATATTATAATCTCAATACGTTTTGATAAAACTTTATTAAAAGTATTTAGAATTTCAATCTTTGACATCACTACCCCCTTCCCACCACGGTATCCTCAAAAGTGCCTACTACTAGCTTTTTTAGTAGAGGCTGTCATGGTTGTTAACAACATTTTTAATAAAAGTAGCATGACACAGTTTTACTGCATCATTTATTTTTTCTTTTGTTATATAAATCGAAATACAAAAAGTTATTAAGTATAAAGTCAAAATTAGCAAACAAACAATTTAATTATAAAATATGTACCTATAATTGAATAAATTAATATACTTCGAGGGATTGTCATATTATATTGAAATATATTTTATAATTATATTTATTTGAAAATTACATAACGTACTTAGGGACTGCCGATTGCCGAATATATGTTTTATGCACTCGTTTTTATTAGCACTAATAGAAACTCGTCATAATACTTTTATCGCCGTAGGTATATTATTGTAAAGTATGTCGTCGTCGGTGGTTTAGACTTGAATATAGTATAATAATGCCTTCCTCGCGAGACCCTATCATTGCGCAACACTGCATGAACGTGGGTATTTTCCACGGTAAAACGACGTTTCTGAAATCACCTCTCCACTCGTTTAATGGTTGTTATTACGTAGTGTATTCATATTATATAGCCATCGCTGTTGTCGTTATTATTATTATACGTCTCCAACCGACAAATACACCTATAACATAGGTACAGGTACGCGAGCAGTATATCAATCGAGTCCGAGACGGCGCCGAAAAACGTCTCATTACCGCTTATTATTATTATCGTTTCTGTCCAAAGCACAAAAGGTGCGCGCTGCGTCGGTCTTGACGACGCCCAAAACTACAAATTTACACAGACAACGTAGCGGCAATTCCACCACCACCACCACCACCACCGACAACGCTAACTATAATACACGCTTTATGGGCCTACATGGACAATATTTACCAAAGGTTCTCAAAGAAGAAGCTCACGGGCTCGCGCAGTGCACTGTTGTAATAATTATAATCATAACAAAAATATCAAATCGAGGATTGTTCAATGGCGGCGTTCGGTTTAATTATGACTTTATATAATATTATATAACTCAAAAAGTAATACCTACCTAATCTTAATATACAAGTGCCAACTGATCTTGGCTTATTTTGGCCCGATTTTGGTTCATTTTATACACAGGATTGCCGTATTCGTGATACCTAGTTAATATGATTATTTCTCAACAAAATTTAAAAGGCTGGTTAGGTTAGGTTAGGTTATGGTCAGGTGCTGGCAGATATTATTTTTTGTAATACTTTGTAATCGATTTGGTGATGACAATAATAATAATATGACGATCGATGATGTATTTGACCGTCTCAGTGATTTCTGCGCTGCAATTTCGTTTTCGTCGTCGATAAGAAACTGTACGATGATGTCGTCCGTTCTCGTCACTGACAGAATACTACCAATACAGTGTAATGTGAGCGTATACACTTTGACGGAACCTACGCGTACCTATATATAAAAGAGGTGAAAAAAAATTGCCGATCCGAGACGGGTTATAACAAACAACACAAAAAAAAACCGCAGACGGATTTCTACTTTATTTCTTTTCGCGGAGACATCGCCGCGCCTCGTCATTTCCTCGGGGGTTTTTTTCATCATAATATATAATATAATATTGTCGAGTAGAGCGAAATAATAATAATAATAATGATAGTAATAGTAATTGTAATAATATAGTGGTGTGTTTCTGTTGTTTGATGACTCCGAAAGGTCTGAGGAGGTGTGTCGAGTGGCGAGGGTTTGGACACGAAGGCGCCAAGGCGTGTTGCCGGCAATGACGTTTCGTGTGTGTGTGCGCGTGTAGTCTCTCTCTCACAAAGAAGTTCCGGAGGGTTATTACGGCGGCGGCGGCGGCGACGGGACCGTTTTCTCATTTATATATATATATACACACACAGCCTCCTGGGTATAACGCGTGTAGTATGTCTATATATATATATATAGCGCGTTTCCCGTGTGCGTGCATGATGTCTGTAAGTCTGTATTTACGCGTATAACATTATACATATGTATGTGTCTGTGTATCTATATATGTTTAGTGTGATGATGCAGTGACTAGATGCTTAGAATGACAGCCCAGAGGCACGCTGTGCGGCGGCAGGTACTTGGAGTGCATTATAATATTGCTCAGTCATGAAAGCGTTAGTATATATTTATATGTTATGTGTGTGTGTATATGTGTGTGTGTGTGTGTGTGTGTGTGTGTACGTCTATATAGACGTGTGCTCGCGTATACGCGAGAGACAGGAATAGATACACGAAAAAAAAACTGAAAAAAGCCACAAGTTCCTCAACCCGGCTACTGGCTATGGTTTTTATCGTTATTATTATATTCCCGCATCAACCTAAACCCTCCCCTGGCGGTCTAAAATATTATAATATTTTGAGTGTGTGTGTATAAAACGAATAACACATTCACAATAAGAATACAAATTAGAAATACGCATGAGTAGGTGTGTACAAACTAGTCCGATTATATACATACGAGTATGGAAATTCGGAGAGATCGGATGCCCGCGAATTGATTTTTTCCCGCATTTGTTATTTGGGTACTTATATAGTATAATATAGGGTATACGATAATATTCTGATGCACTTGGAATTCTCGAGCGATCGTCAAATAATTGTACAGTTTGTTGAGTTTAGCAAACGTGCGCAGTAACTCGTAAACATTCGTAGGTGTATTGGTATATACACAGGGTATGTATAATAGATTGCATCTTACGCCGTACGTTATAATATTATTAGTTTTTCGTCTGGGATAGTAGTTACATGTACCAAGGATTCGCTAGAATATACAGTACTTAAAACAATGTTTAGTTACCTATTGCATTATATATACCTAAACGAGTTGAACTGAATACTCGTGAAACCGATGACGCAGCCTGAGCTTTTTTCTTTGATAATACTATACATTTATACGTAGACATTATATGTTTTTATACAAGAAAACGCTTTATTTGCAGCAGATAGTGTACCTGTAAGTCACATGTCATCACTAATCAGTGATGGAGGATCCAAGAATTGTACGAGGTGGGGATGATTAAAGTATAATATATCCAATATCTTCAAGGCTGCCAACAGAATTATATTATATACCAGCGATTCCCAAAGTGTGTTCGGCGGAACCTAAGGGTTCCGTGGGATAATCTCAAGGGTTCCGCCAGATGTATGCGTAAATATTGAGAAAATTATTTTATATTTTATTTGGGAAAAAACGTTACTATAGTATAATATTGCTATAAAATATTCGTTTAACGGATATTGGGGTTCCACGAAACACGGAACTTTTTCTTAAGGGTGCCGTGGTCGTAAAAGTTTGGGAACCGCTGTTATATACTATTACTAAATATTATACATACATTTACAGATTGAACTGTTTTCGTTAATCGGATAACAAAACGTATAAGATGTTGCATAGTCGTAAAATGAAATTCCGATCTAAATGTCCGGAGTTAATATACAGGTACTGCAACCATACTCCGCCGTATAGCAGTTTCGGCATATCATAATATAAACCGTGTGCAACAAATATTATAACCCATATACAATATTATAGTTGTACGTTATATACTTATATACTATATAGATATGTTTCGAACGCCACCGCCGTATGTATACCTCCACATCAGGATATTATACTCCATTCTCGTGCGGTTATGCAATACCCGTCTAATACCTAACCCGGTAAATACCAGGTGCGATGGACTCGACGACGACGACAACGACGGTCAACGTTTCACACGGTGCAGGCGTTGCGGACGATGACTTCGCCTGCCGTCGTTCTATATAGTATACATAATATAATAATATACAGACTATATATAGACTCACGCTCATACGTTATTATAAAATATTATCATCATATCGTATTCATATATGTTATATATAAATATATAGGTAGAAATAGAATGTATAGTGCTCAACTTGGGGAGGGGGCGTGATGGACACTGGATGGTGTTGCTTCTCAGTAATATATACTTGTTTAGTTTTTTGAGGGCCCCTTTTGTAAATTTAATTTCGATTTATTAAGATATAAAAATTAAATCGTACCAATGCGTTGTACAACTTACAAGGTATACCTCATAATATTTTATAATATATATATAAATTATTTGAAATTCCATATATCTACTCTGCTCATCTATACTTTAAATAAATACTTTTAAAGACATAACCAATTAACTACTAGTTGAAAATTAAATTTTTATGTAGTGAACTACGCCAACAAACATTCTTCCTCGGAATATGAAATTTAAAATATATGATGTAGGTAATTGAAAAAAGTTAAAACATTAAAAATTATAACGCTAAAAATAAACGAGAGTGGAAGCAGGGTAGGATCTAGAGATCGCAACCAACCCTCAGCCCGCAAAACATTCGATGACCGGCGATAATGTGGTTTTCATTTTGGCGTTTTCTTTCAAGAAAAACGTTTACACTGCATTTTTTTATGCATAATCGGCACCATGGCAATGTATGTAGAGCTGTACGAGTTAGATTTCCATGGACCGCGAAAAGGCGTGTCCCGCAGCAAATACGCCTGTCTGCGTTTTCTTCTAGAAATTTTGATGGAGGAGACATAGAAATCTACCGAAGTAAGCGAGTGAGTGAGTTTGATTTCCGGCGTGGTGAAGAAGAGCGACGAAAAAAAAAGCGCAGCCGGTTGCGCGTGTCATCGGCTCGATATGCTTCGATATTCTGCGTTCATACACACGACCGATACCCGAAACGAAACGCAAATCGACGAAATCCAACGGGAAATTCGGTGGTGGCGGCGGCGTTGTTAATGTCTCTCGGTCGGTGAGAATCTCACTCTATAAAACGTGTAAGTTTCGTCTCGCTCTCGGCGGCGAAAAGGATCGATGAAAAAAACCGTAATATACCGTGGGCCACCGATAGTTTTTTTTCGAAATAATTATAATATTATAAACGCGCGGCGACGCGGACGATTGCGTGCGCTGTATATACCTACAATATACATATATATATATAAACATTATACAGTGTTTATCACAATAAGATCTGACGCGGTTGTGCAAAAAAAAAAAACACTCAATTTTGACGTCGATATCAATTTTATAGTTTCGTAGAAACTACAGCGCATCCGTGGATCAAGACGTTATACTGCTTACCGAGACTTTCAATACTCTTATCGCTGGCCCACTAAAAAATAATGAAGAAATAGGAAAACTAAAATCGTGTGACCACTTTTGACTTGTCTTTTGATTCAGTCTCATTTCGTGTTTTCAGTTTTTATGACTAATCACACTATAATATACCATGTACCTACCACAAGTATGATGTTAAAATATGTACGCCTATATTATATTACACACTAATACAATGATGTCTGCAAACATTTTACAAGATGAGCTGCACACATTTTGCGAAAAACTCAACATTTGCCTAGAGTTTGGCTGACCGGCGTTCATTCCGAGCCCGGGGTACTTATCTCGACGGTTATTTACATTTAAGCACACACTTATTACCACAAAGACGATACACGGTGGCGTCGCATAACCGCACGTTTATATAATCATAAATTGTAGAGATAGAAAAAAACGGTTCAAACGCAAGTCGATTTTACGGCCGTGAGTGGTTTAATTAAAATCGTTTTATGTTCGCTCGCGAGACGGACGGAGACAGAAGATAACATTTACAGCGGACAGTAGTAATAGATGGTGTATAGGTATAGTAGTGTATATATGTACAGGCATACTGTATACATAATAAGTAATAACTATAATAGTAATATTATATTATAGTATATAGTAGTGGAAGCAGTACCGTTTTATACACGGCGGCCAGACACACGATATTTATAGGTAATTAATACCGCGTGAGGTATATTAATATAATTTTTTTTCGGTATACGACCCGTTTGGTTTTGCCGTCTTTTCACTCGTGGGCGGACGCGACCGAAATTATTGTTTTGTCGGCTCGTTTCGTTTTCGTTTTAACCGTTTTCGCCCTCTCTGTGGCAAAGCGTATTGTTATTATTATCAGCCGAGACTGCAATCGATGAAATCCGCGCCTCGGCTTACCTCCCCGGTGAAAAGACTTAGGATAATATCCACAGCTGTCAGCAAGTATATACAGGGCGGTCCTCGGTATTCGTTTTACCGGGTGAAAACCAGAAATTCGTTCACTGTCGGCGTAAAACAAAATTTGTTTAGCAGGTGCAGATTACCACGGGATGATAATCTGCTAATTTAGAATTAGTAATTCAACACTTGACCATCATATTAATTTTAAATTAAATGTATAGGTAGGTATATAATAATACAATTTATTATAAAAAATTTGAATCATTATAGTTATTTGGTTTATTCATTCAATAATGTCAATTTCGTTAATGTTGATCATTGACATTAATAACTTGCAAATTTTCAAAATTTGCGTTCGGCGGAACCTATATCAAAGGATGAGTGTTCAATATTTTAAATAATAATAAATCGATTAAACATTTTAATATCGTGGTAAATGTTAAATATTTCACCCTCGATATATTAAAGCTATAAATTAAAATATAACAAAAAAATTAGTTTTGCTATACTGCACGTTCTAACAATAATATTGGCATATTATCCTCGATTTTGTATGTTTATATTGTATATAGGTTGTAATATTATAGTTTTCCAAACTTTTATCAAAACTTTTACCACGCATTTTTCTTTTCACGGTTTCACTTCGTACGACAGCCGTTTGATTTGTTGTTTTTCGTGACTTTCAAAGCCGTTTAAATGATAACTACATTGATATAGGTAATAATAATAATTTCGCCGCATACTTACTGTTTACGACTATAGAACAAATCATTCACAATACCATTATATTATTATTATTATTATTATTATTATTATTATTATTATTATTATTATAGACGACCTCGTATTATTATTATTATTTCGAACGTCTAGCGGTCCACTCGTAAAATGGTACTTAAAATTACCATACCTTTCGGCGAGCGTAAGGAAAACGCGTACGAGACGACAATTTATTCGACGTCTACGACTGCAATTTTCTAAACAAAACACATTTTACAATTTTTTTCTTTTTACGAAACGTACGATGACATTTTATACTGTTCTATACATACGTATTCAGGTTCGGACGATTTAACCCCACGATGAACGGCAACACATTCTCGTCACGTGTCGCACCTTTTTTTTCAAAAACGACCTATAACGTCAACTACGTTGTATTCGAGAATAACGAACACGCTACGCGATATAATCATACATAATATAATATTAATATTATGTGAAATAATGTCGTCCGATGGACCAGTAGGTAATAATAATAATAAAACGAACGAACGATTATTATTAAAATAATAATATATATTGAGTTAAAAAATCGTCACGCACTTCGGGGTCGGCAGCACACGTATAACCCCGGCACAATAATTTAATAACGATAATAATACAGTGACGTTTCGATAACAATAATATTTTATTACTGTTTCGGTGACCCATGGCATTTGTGGCGTGGACTGCGATCGCGATTTTTTAAATCCGTCCCTGTTATTTATTATATGCACGACGTTTCGATCGTTTCGTCGCGATGTTCCCAAAAAAACAATAACATATTATTATAGTAAGTAGTGTTTTGAATTTTCCGATCGCAGCACCAAACTCGCCGCGCCCATTGCAAGTTGCAACACTAATCGGTTTATTTTTACTTCTTAAAAATATGTAATATTATATTACACGACACGCGTATAATAACGATAATCATTGTAGTATTACGATTACTGTTATTGTACCGTATTGTTTAATAATTAATATTGTAAAAAGACCAAAATGTTTTTCGGGAATTTGTGCAGTTGGTCGTAGACGATAGTATCTTGTCCCTGTTTTAATTTGTAACGGGTGTAAAATATTATTATGCACATCTATAGCCCATGATTAGTAAGACAGGACTTGGTAATTTATATACTAAAAGTTTACAGCCGGTCTATTAGGTTACTGTAGTAGATCGAGGGGCTCGACTACATATATTGTGTAATGATAATATTGCACTATTGAGCATAGTCGAAATTCATCAATCATCATATTATTTTATAATTTATATCGTCAAATTGTGTATAGCATAATATAATTTTAAATATAACACTCGGTCGATGAAATATATACCAATATGGCTATATACCTAAGTAAATCGTCGTACGATTATTTCTCAATGATTATTATAATATTTTCCAATAATACAGTCATGAAACTCAATTCCAGTCCTTAACTGTTACTTGTTAGATTATAATATCAAACTTATCAGATGTATTATGTACCTAATTATATTATTATTATAGGTATTGTTTCTTGCATATATATTTGATGTTAAAACCACTTTATTTGGTTTACGTTAAGTGTGTCTACTTATACATTATAATACTACTAATTATTGGTGTTAAGATTGCTTACAGTAATATTGTTCATAGCCGATTGGCGTTAACTGTTTTAATAAATGAGAAAAATCATAATAAATTTAATGTTCGTTGGGCACACAATAATACATCGTGTAATACCGCGTCGTGTTGTAAACACAAACACACTCTGACACGCACTCACACACGCGTCGTAATACACGAGTAGTCTCGGGTTACGGCGGCGGCGCGAGAAAACGATTTATCACCGTTAATTGACTCGTACGTTGTGTTTATCGATTTGTACCTCTACATACACATATTATCTATACAATATTAACAGTAATAATAATAATAATAATATAAACACATACATATATAGGTATATAATATGCACGCGCTCTTATATATATATATATATATATATATATGACGACGTCTATTAAACGTTTTACGATCGGCGAGTGAATAAAAAAAATAAAATGTATAATTGATTTCGATTTTTGTTTGATGTGGTATTGAGTGCGTGTTGTATCTATGCGCGTAAACAGTAGTAACTCATGACAAATGATGGCTATGGGCATAATAATATTAATTATGCAAGTTGTCATACCATGCTACTCGCATGCGACTCGTAAACACAAACGAGTGGGTTTGTAGGTACCTATGCGGCTACGCTGTATATTACATATAATAATATATTGTATTAGTTATTAGTTATTACAATAACGATCCTCGAGGCATTTAAAAACGGTCTGCACTAAGCTAAATGTATATACTCTATATATGGGTATAATATATCGAATCATCGTCAAAAATTTGTGTTATTTTCACCGAACTGCATTAGTGATTTTTTTTATGTTTAATTTAATAAATAATTTTTTGCCTAAGTATTAAATTACCCATATGGCCATATATACAGTAACCGTGTATTTTCATCTCCCGTAAACCTTGTCCATCTTTCACCGTCGTATCTTTTGTGATTACGCGCCGCAGATCATTTATAATATATAGGTCAGTTCTACGAGTTTGAGTCGAGATATACAAACTTCAATTCGAACTATACCTACATAACATTATTATATTTTCACCCCTTCGTGTAAATTATAGATCGTATGTATGCGTATTATGCTTGTTACGAAAAGGTTCATTCCATATCCGACTTTTGTGCCGGACTCACTATAATTAGCATATTTTTAACTCTCTTTCATCTTTACCGATATACATAATATAACAGACCAACTATTATAATAAACTTTATAACAGTTTCGTGGGAATATAAACAAAAAACGTTTTGAAAACTTTATAACAAAATATAAAATCTCGTACCAATACGTGTATTTACAATATTTCTGTAAAATATTATTTTATATTACCTACAATTATTAATTACTATGTAAAATTTGAATAGGTACTGACATTTTTAGAAGAAACTGAACAGTGAAGTAGCCAGGATTTTTAATTGGGATTTGGGAGGGGGGCTTAACTCTTTTGATTAAGTTCAGCCACCCTTAAAAAGTCAAAAAATGCTGTTAAAAAAATAATGATCAACTTAAGATGTGATAAAGGAACTTCTAATGTAATACCGAAGTCTTAATATACTAAATAGTATATGTGTATGACCTTCGGGGGGTTGCTATAGCCCCCTTGCCATTCCCCTTGGCTTTGCCATTAAATGTGATCATATTATTAAGTGATGTTGGCCCTTTTTACGCATGAACCACACTAAGTGTGGCGTACTATTGAATGTCGAATGTAACAAAAGACAAGTCGTATAGTAATACCTATTTATATACATAGTATTATATTATATAGGTATACGGCGGATATGGAAAATTCAATTTTTACAGAACGCGCGCGCACACAATAAACTAACGGCGACGTGTATGCTTATATAAGCAAAACCGTGTGCATGTTTATAATTTTATACACAATAATATACATATTATCATACACTATATACAGTGTGTAATAAGAAGAACTAACATGTATAATTCACTAAGCTCTGTAGTAACTTTTATTCTTATCTATTTTAATTAATATGTATTAGTATTATCTTAATATTATTAACTATACATTTTTAAAAAAAAACTATATTGATAAAAACAAAATGTATTTATTTTGTAGTTAGCCAATTACATCTGCCAGCTATTTCAGTTACACCCTATATATTATATTTACGAATATTACGTGTGCATAAGTGATGTATTATATCGCCCTGGAAGTTACGAACAATGTAGGTACGCGTCGCCACACACGTTATAATATTATAATACGTATATATGTATACATTGGTATAGACGCGTATTCCGTATAGCGTGTTATAATGTATAAGACTTGCTCAATGGAAGAGACCATGAAATTCGTTCGAATAATCAGTACACGTTTTTCCCATGAGCCGACTGTTCTGGATTGCGAGTGGCTAACAAAATCATGTATACGACGACGACAAAACGACGTATCGTAAACAGAATATTATATTATTATTATCGTACGATATACGATTTAAGTAAAAATACAAATTGAAAAAAACCAATAAATTATTTGGTACCTCCTACATATGTACGTAGGTACTTCTTGTGAACAATCCTCATGTACATTATTCGCACATTTATTTATTCGTTTTCAATTCGTGTGTCTTCCAGTACCCTATACTATCGACTTTTTACAGAACTCCTGGAAAATTACAATATCGTCTACGCGACCCTAAAGGCTTGCCAATAATACGAGTGCAGTGTATAGCTTCTGTAACGTCTCCCTTCGTACATCATATTATGGGTGTTAGTGCGCTCACAATTTTTCAGCGTATGTGAGGGGGCCTCGACCGTTAAACCTGACGTGAAAATATGCTTATATATATTTTTTTCGTTCCGATAATATTTTGACCCGCACTATTTTTTTCTAGCTATATATATAATATACGGAACGTCGAATTGGACCGGACCGTCACGCATTCGGTATGCTGTGTGGCGTATAATAATAACAACAATAATAATATATACAGCCATCACGCCATCATGCCGTATTTACATTTTCGTACATTTTTTTCCTTTCTCATTCTCTTTGGATATATATATATATATATATTTTTTTTATCTTTCCGTCTACGTGAATTTCCATGGTATATTGTAATAATCGACGACGTGCTTTGATACGAAGCCGCGTGTATAATATAATAATAATAGAACGGGAGAAGAGTGAAATACTATATATATATATATATATATTGGTATATGTACAGAGTTTTCTATATATATATATATATATATGTGTGTGTGTGTGTAAGTACCTGCGCGCAGAAAAATAAAAAAAAAGGACACCGAAATGGTTTCACTACCTATAAAAAAAGAAACTCAGTCATACTTGTCAATTATCAATGTTACGCCAATAGCGGTACAATACTGTATAGTATAATATTTGTACCGCATTATTGGTTACGGCTATTAAAACGTTTGCCCAATAGACTATGGAAATACATAGACGTGAGTTCGTTTTCCCCCTCTTCCTCTTCCACTATCGATACATATTATAATATTGTATAAAATGCGCAATTTGTTATAACGTTATTAGAATAATATTATACGCGTTTAAAATTTAAACCTAATACGCGTATAATACAATAACATATCGAGTTTTCATCGTCAACAAATCGCGTACATACCTATAATATGTTTGTATGTGGTGCTGCGGTCCACCGCGTATTGCTGAAACGTCGGATATTCGGCTTTGTCGCCAATCCCCTCCACTCTCTTGTAGGTTCGTATACGTTACCGTCAAAAAAAAATTGGTGTGCACGTGTATATAAGTTGCAAGATTTTTTTTTCAAACGGTAGTATCCAAATGAAAGCATCTAAAGTTACGGCTTAAAGATGGTTCATGGTGGTTGAAATCCGCTCTGATCAGAGATTTCCAATCGATTTTTATAATGTCCGAGAATGAGTAGAATTCAGGCCCACGTCCCACACTCGTAGTACCTTTATACATTGATTTTAAAATTATATTTTAAAACCAATGTTATACCGCGTGTCCGCTAAAACAGGGTAATAATTAAATTACCCATACCACTCAGTACCCTATACTTATTTTGTAATCCTGTTTGCGGAAAACGAAACTATAAACTATTGAATCATCAATATCTCGCAGACGAAATTCTAAAATATGTATAGGGCATTGAGTAACTTAGGTATCTAAATAAGTTATAGAGTTTACCCAGTTTTCGTGGACACTCGATATACTTAGGTACATATTGTTATGTTATACCACCGCCCGACTTTTGAATTGTGCACAGGGGCGTCATTTCAGTTTTTTTTCTGGGTGTGCAAACTTTTAGGCAGGCCAATTTTGACATTTCACCAGGCCATTTAAAAAATATATATATTTATATATACAAATATATATAAATAAATGTAGGAAACCTATGCAAACCTATGTAAATATTCTTTCCTTCCCTTTTATAATTCTAATTTAAACTCATAACGACTAATGCAACTTTTAAATAGCTAGCAATTCAAAGAATTAAAAGCTTATAAGTAGTTAAAGCAACCAGATAATGTCATTACTGTACATATACAAAAACTTAAAATATATATATTTTATATTACCTATATATGAAAACATGTATAAGTTAATTATGACGGTGCATTGGAGTATTAATGGCAGGCCAATTGTTAACATTTTTTAAGTTAGTGGTGCCATTGCACACCCTGCCCCCCCAAATGACGCCCCTGATTGTGCAACTAATCGCCAAGATACGAATGTATAGTAACTGTAGGTATATGTAATATATTACGCGTGTTGGTGATATATATAATAATAATATAATAATATATAATGTAGGTGGGTAAATGCCGTTTTATTATACATTATTGGATTGAATGAGATGATCGCTTTTATAATCATCGAGAAGGGAAGAATGAAAACGTTTTAAAGAAAAATTTAATTTCACCTAAAAATAAACGCAGCTTAATTGGAACCGCCCTCTATAATATTATACGCATACAATATTAAATATTATCCTACAACGTCGTGGAGCAGTACGTGCGCATACCTTCTATAACATTTAAAAATACGTGTCTTGAGAATCCTTGGCTATATATTTTAGTGTGAGTGTGTGCACGTATGCATATATATAAACACACACACTAATGACCTACTAATGACCTACTAAACAGCCTCGGGGGCGCCTAAATACTTCCTCTGCCCTCCATGTGGATATATAATATATATATATGTGTTTGAATGCGATGTCGGTGTCGAGTCTCGGTGTATTTATACTTACGCAAGTTACGACATATATTATAACAACGGTGGGGACCGTACTTTAAGTTTCGTAGGAATCCCTAATGACTTCGTCCGCAAAATTCAAAACATTTAGTGTAGACATCGGGAAATATGATAGCCCACCCTGTATTATGTTGAGCTCAATAAAATCGCGAGCAATTTCGAGTGTAAAATATATCGGTTTTTTTTATACTTAATAATATGGTATCATGTACCGAGAAAGGAGAATATTACTACCGACTATACGTATACCGATTTCGTTATATTTCATTCAACGATATTGTTAACTGTTTGAAGGTAATTCAGTCGGCGCTTTGAACGTGCCAAATTGTCCGTGTTTCCATTTAAACGCCTTATAGACTATAGCTTAATATATTATATTTACAGTCAGGTACCGCTGATAATATAATAATAATATAACAGTGTTGATCGGGACCTGTTTTAGGCGAAACGAAACTCTTCCGTACACGGGCAAGTCAATTAAATCGTTTTGTAAAATTTAATATGACAGTGCTACGTAATAACTGCACCGGATCAAATAACGAGAACGAAAGTATAACAGCGCCGCTTGTCGAATTTTGCTATATTATATTGATATAATTTATAATATTATTAACTGTTGTATTGAACTGTAGATTGACTGTAGTTGATAGATTATAAACGGTCATAATATCTCGTCATAAATTTGCCACTTTGTAGCTCTGTACACATTTATAATATATTTTATTTTATAATATGCAATATTAAGTCAAGTGTCAACTGGTCATTTATTAATATATTATATGGACTTCTTGGTGATGAGCTTAAAATTTTAATTAAATCGAAAACTGATTTGAAAAACACTGCACCCGCGAGCTGGCGTTATAGACATCCCGTAGTTTTTTAGTACAGTATTACATATTTTATGCTACTATAATTTAAGATTTCGCTCGGATCGTTCGTTAAAATAATATAAAGTATTTAATATTTTTACCTGGGAAAACGGCGGCGGTCTGCGCGGTTACAATGAAAACGATATAATATTATTTTATATTATTATAATAAATAATAATAATATAATGTGTGCGACGCAACGTCAGCTGAGCGACGAATTAACCCGTAGGTCAGGTCTCCGACTACCAACACACCTCCCTCCTGCCTGCCTCTGCATGTCTAGTGCCTACTACATAATAATAATTATCATAACTGTATATATTAGGTCAGCGACGTTCTAAATACAGATTTGGATTATATTATATATTTATATTATACATATGTGGGCCACCGTCACCTACCTGTATACGTGTATAATATAGTATGTGTTGTTCGCGTTCCATGACAAGTTAATAGCGTGGAAAAATTACCAACACTAATTAGCGCGTGTAAAACTCGCAGCGTGTACCTATATTATTATATTATATGTATACACTTTATACGTGATATACCTATAAACAGTTACGACTTGTTCGTATGTCAGCGAATCGATAAGTACCTACCTATGTACAATATAATATTATTATATTATGTGATACGGTTTATAATTTATATATTGTAGTATAATAATAAGCCATATTCTGCCAGGGGTTGCCAAACGGTTGCATTAACTTATTACAATATAATAATATGTTTCCATTATTGTCTTCGTATTACACGCATCGTCCATCACCTATTATAATATAAAATGAGAAGGTATGCTAGATATATGTCTAATATATTATACTCCGTACCTAGTCCGAGATCGATTATCACTCGCACGGACCGTGTCCAAAAAATTCTCTCCAACCCTTCATCGAACATTATACGACGCACTGATGAGTGTTATTGGACGATTACGTGATGTATGTGAGTTGGACTGGAATAAAGATAAATATTGACTTTCAAGACGATTACATTTATGTACATCGTGCTACAGTATTCGTGAATAAGATGATACGTTTATACGGTCTTATAATATTATGTGTCATTGCGAATGGTTTTCAGTGCGGTAGAGAGAGAAACATTTTTATGCACCTATCTTAAATTCGGCATAACTTTAAAAAATAAATAAATTTAAACGTGGCCCTTGATGACATACATCGTTATCGAATCGATCGCCCATACCTACCTGTATAAATTACTCGCACGTGTGTATATTGCGATAATTAACACAACGTTTGGTTTAACATATTAAAGTATATTGCACAACATAGGTATTACCATTTTTATGTACATACACACAACACATCCTTTCGACGACAAGTCTACTATATTTACAACATGACCGTAACGTTATCGCGGCCATAGAAACCAATTATTATTTATATATAAAATAAATTAACTAAACATCACCCACTTACCGCGTGGACCACCAAAGTGCGGCGTCCTACGTTATCGTCGCCGTAGTTGTTTCCGAACGTTTTAATATTCCGTTATATTATATTATAATAAAATACCATGTCTTGTCTGTGTATGGCAATATAATATGTAGGTACATCAAAAAAATAAATCGCAAACAATATTATCGTATTTTGTGAGTACATCATGGACTGAGATAAACAGTATCTTCTTTTATCACCAATGATGTATACCAATACACAAATTTCCCGTTATTGATTTGTCTTCTAGTGCTTTTTCCGTGGAAGTACACAATATTGTTTACAATTTATTATTTTCATCTATTAAGAGTCAAAATATTCGTAATTTATATTATATAGCTTTGGTGTCGAAGAATGAGAACTTTAAAAACAATGATTTGGTATTTATCCTATAGTGTTATATTATACTTATATTGCAAGGAAATATATATACGTAACTGCCTATATCATATAATTATCGTAGGACGTAGGTACGCATAGGTTATCACTTATCAGTTTCTACAAGGCGCCAGGAGAGGTGAATTTTATGCCTCGCGGCTCGCGGCCTATGATAGGTATGGTTAGAAAATAAACGGCGAAAATCGGCAAATGAGTTTGTACGACGACGACGTTGTCAAACGAACTGTGGTTATTTTTTTGTATTTGGTTTTGTACACCTATATCAATTTATAAATTTATAAATAGGTGTAGATAGAGGTTTAATGTTTTCTTCAACAACACTCTTATTTCATCGATGGTTGTTTTCCAACGCGCCGCCGTATAAGATTTATAATCGTAATTTATTAATATACTAATGTTGGTTAGGTTTACAGGACCGCTTCGGTTTTGAAACGGCAAAGTACACCCGCTCAGATAGCGGCCCACCCAAGTATACCTAATACGTGCACGTAGCCAATTTTTTCCTCCCCCGCCCATCACCCAACATTATTATTGGGTCGTGTTGTGTACTGGGTTAGGTTTCGTACAACTGACTGAATCCAATTTACTGCAATTTTGATACCGAAAGGGGGAGGGTGTCGGTCGGTCAAATATCATAATAGGTTGGTATCGCTCGGACAATTTTATTTTTTAAGTCTACCGCGCACAGGCGACCACCCGTCGTAGCACAGTTATACAAATGACAAATAAAATAAAACGTTTTCGGCGCATTTGTACACCGCAATTGTGCACGCGTATTCATTACAATATAATACTATAAACACACCTCACCGCGGATCGAATCTTGGGTGTGTGTGTGAATAGAGATGTAGGTAGTTACATACTAGTATATATAATATACTATAATATAATAATTATTTTACTGGTGTGGGGGGACCGCACGCGTGCAGTTTCGATTACCAACTAATTGAAATTTTAGTTTCGTTTTTAAATCGTATAATAAATAATAATATGATATCTTTAGGCGTGTAATACTATGTATACTGTATATGTAGACAATATATATGCGTGTTCAAAAATAAAATACATATACTTTATAGGTAATACACTGCAGTTTATGGCCGATGTCGTTGAATTTACAAATTTGACGAGTCTATAATATTAAACCTATACCTATAGAGTATGTCCCGAAAGTCCCGTGTTTGCATTGTGTTTATGTGGCAAATAATTACATTTAAATGTGGTTAAATTCTTAGGAAGTCAACTACTAAATTTGCTTTATCTTGGTTGATTTTCACTCAATATTAATTTTTTTCACAACTGCAGTTAAATATGTTTTTAAAAATATGACCAAAAAAATCTTGAAAATTTAAAAAACCTAACTGAATAACATTTTTTTTTTTAATTTTTGAACTTTTGAAATAATAAAAGAATCTGATGCCATTCAATAAAATGTCCATGTTTATCACAGTAAAAAAAACTACATTTAAAATGTATATATATATTGATTACCAAGTGATACAGGACTTTTAGGATACAGTGTATTATAATACCGTATAATATAATATGTTAATAATATCAAATTATTTTCTTATACGTAGACAGCATATCGATGTACACATTTTTGGAGGTTATATAATATCAAAGTCCAAAACGTAATTTCAAATTTTAAAAAAATAATCAAATAATGTGGATGTACCTACTAGTAACTTGGATAATGAACTTAAAATTAGCACTTTTGTCTCAAGCCCAACGAAATAGGTAACAATAAAATATGCATCACATTATAAATTTCATTCACGGTGTTATACAAATGGATTTGCGGAGCGGATTTATTACACGGACACTGCAGCGCTATTTTAAGTTACACAATAAATAACAAAAATATGAAAACTCGAACCTCGATTATGATAGGCGTATCATTATACAAGAAGTGTAACAACCACAATATTATTATGCATATAATATATAATATACATTCAAGTTTTTGTGGCAAACTAGTTTCGTCTAAGTCGAATTGGTACCGACAGCAAATACGTTAAGCATATGCACAGATATAATAAACATTATTATATTATATGTGTCATGTTCTGATCTGTGTAAGAAAATCGCAAGCACGTATTAAATACGATGTATACTTTTATATTTATGAATACGAATGTAACCACTTGCGAGAGCTAGGAAAAAACCTATAATGACCGCCGTTCTCTGCCGCCCCCGTATACCATATAGTGGTGGCGTGTATATTATGTATAAAATATAATATTAATATAGATCCAGTGTTCACAATAAGCCATGTTATAATGTTTGTTATAACTGAAATATTTCGTTAACTCGTTTTGTATTTTTGATATACAGTGTCGTCTAGAAAACATTTTTAATTGCACGTGTCCGCCGTGAGACATTGCGATCGGAGTAGGTGTTTGTGCAATAACATAATATAGAAGTTCGTTATAATATTATATTTTGAACAACGACGATATCTTATGAATATTAATATTATACAGTATATATCTATATAATAATATTGTTGATAAGTACTAGGTTTTGAAGGGAAAAATTGTGTATGCAAAATAATGATAACATGATTGGTAAGAGGCACCTCCTAAAAACGCAACACGTGGCCCGATGAAGAAGCCTGTACGATTAAATATTATAATCGCTGCCGTTAATTACATTTTTTTTTTTTGTAACATTATGATTTATGACTATATTATAGCACTTGTATGGCGAACTAACAGCAAAATCTGCGAAGGACTCGGAGACCCACGAACGCGGTACGGTATCGGTATCGGTCTTATTAACAACTATATAATATTATATACTTACTAAACTGAACCTATGTGTATACGTCACAAAAACCTATGTGTATGTGCGTTTACAGGTAATGGGTGAAAATTCGACGTGGTCATTATACGATGGCGGTCAGTAATTAATTAATTAACCTCTGCAGCGCCGCCGCCGCGCCGTTATGATAAAATTTCAGTCACGACACACGCGCTCGTATATATTTCTACATAATAATATATACATATATATATTATATTATGAATGATTGCAAAAATTATTTATTGTGCACACGTTTATAGCTATGTATATTAACAACTATTAAGTATAAACACAATCGCACGCGCGTATACATATAAACACACGAATAAGAATATTATTATTATTATTATATAAAATAACAATGCTGCACCGCCCCCGCGTTAATGGGTGTGTGTGTATTATATATATATATATATGATGTACCTGTGAAGCCACCACCCGCTTACCCATCAACCATGTACAATATCGTTTGTTGTTGTTTGTCTTTATTTTTAATTGAATTTTTTGTTGTATTTTCTACAAATTAATATCGTCTTCAAATGGGATTAAACAAATGGGATTACGAATACTTCAATATAAATATATTATATATATATATATAATTTACGATTTTACGTTTATATATATAATTTCGTAAGAATCATTTATTTGCGAAAATCGTTAAAATCCTACCAAAAAGTATCCCCAAACAGAACAGCGGGACCTCCGACAAACACTGTAGTTAAATTGTCCAAATCCATGTCCGAATCTACCGCTGTGTTCTAAATGATTATCTACCATAATATTATGACATCTGCGTGAGATGACCACGACAGTTATTAACCATTATATACTGCGATATTGTATAATATATGATAAAATGCAATTTGCTAATTTCCCCAATCTTCTTCGACTGTAAAATGTTCGTATTTAACTGGCCAATGATTTAAATTACCAAAATTGTGGGTCGGATGGGAATCAACCATGACAAAAGTATAGCATTGTAACCTTATAGGGGCGCAATTTCAATAAAAAAAATAGAGGTGCTGAAGTCTCCTATTTTTCCAGTCTTATGATCACGGATTACTCAAAGATTTTCTCTGGTTCTAGTAAAAATTGTGAAATTCTGATTTTTTTCATTTTTATATGGACGCATATTTGAGATTATAATATTATTCTTCATAATTTCTCCCACATTATTTTACACATGAGTAGTACTTTTGACTTAAAAATGGTTTAAATTGCTTTGGTAGATTTGTTTAACATCAATGACTAATTCAATTGGCGATAGACGACGATCAAGGTTAGGTAATGTATTATGAAAATGCTAGCTTTTAACGATTTTAACATTTCCCAAATTTAGGTAAATTACTACATTTCCCGACCAATTATGTAATTTTCCTGCACATTAACGTATTTAACCGTTATATGATTCTATATAAATGGTGCCGGGGACGGTCTTTTCTTGTACTATATACGTTCGGGCTTACATATCGTTGAGTTCGAATTCAGTTTTATTTTTCACTCAGACGAGACGCGTTTTGACATTTAACGGTATAAATACCTACGTCCGAGTGTATACATCATAGTCGGATTGTTTTTTGTAATACGCTGCCTAAGTATAATATATATATGTAAGTATATTTTGTATATGTGTGCGCGTTACACGCCCGTTTCGTCGTTTTGTTTACCTCGTGTGGCCCGTGCCACCACTGCCGTTGCCGCCTTAAAAAACGCGATTAGAAAACAATATTTCTCGCTTGCAGTAAAAAAAAATGCGCACGCGTACCCGATTGTGCGAGCCTTTGTGCTCGTTAAACGTGCATACGTATACATGTATCAAAATCGGGAAGTCCTTTGACTAAAATATGATTTTTTTTTTTAAATTATTATTATTTCATTATTATTATTATTATTTTTTTACCATTGTGCGCCCACCGGACGAACGAGAACCGCTGTTCCGAACCTTTTGTGTCGGTCGACAGATTTGCAGCAGGATGTAATAGTACGTTAAAGAAACGCCTCCATCCTCTTCGGCGGCGGCACGGCGGTGTATTGAAATGCAGAGTTGTTTCTCTCCCGCCGCCGCCGCCACACAACTCATTTTTTAAAAGAAAAAAAAATTCCTATTCGGAAAACAAAAAACATGCACACGTAACGTAGTTATAATAAAGCCGACGGTTTTTTTCCTCAGTCTTAGATTTTTTCCGTTGGCTTTGCAGCGCTCGTTATTATTTAATGTTATTATATTATATCGTTCGATCGCCTATACTTATACAACTTGTACCTGCAACAATAATAATATTATATTATGTTCATTCGCGTCGCGCGTATAATCGTCTTATACATAATATAGAATATTCACTAAATGGAACCGATTCACCGACTTTTCATCCGTTGTTATTTGACTTGAGGTGTATGTACAGTGGTGCACCTCTAAACAAACTTTAAATGCGCGTCAATATACATTCGACCGGAAAGTCCTTACCACAAAAAAAAAATATAGATAATATTTATAATTAAAACCGATCGAGAAAAAAACGAGTGTCTTGTATATTTTTATGTTGCGGTCGAATTTCGTCGAAAACCCGAATGCTGGTATACATAATATAATAAATAATAATAATATGTACGAACAGCGGCGCGCACGTCATTTGCCCTATAGCATGTCTCCGGGCGCGCGATAATGGTGTGTTGTACGGTGTACCTATGTTTCCTATATATATACATTACGTATATATGTATATATAGTATAGTCATGGACTTGTATTTTAGCGAAATAACGCGGTTATCGAATTTCAGAATCGTCTCCGTTTTCTCTCTCCTTTAATAACCCTCGTGCGCCGCGGCAGACACACCCACAAGACCCTTGCTCCGGTACACATACACACACACATACACTCATATTGTAGAAAAAAGGATTATTATTATTATTATTATTATTATTATTATTATTATTATTATGTCGTTACCTCCTATACCTATTGTCGAGTGTCGTGTGCGCCGTGCTCTGTATAACTGCCACCCCGGCTAATAACATCATATACGAGTGACGAGTGAATAACCCCCCCGAGAACAGCATCACACGTGGACCCAATCGTCAGCCAATTTCGTTTTCATCTACAGTATGTCAGTATAGGTACATGTATATCGCGTATTTTATACATTATAATATGATCGAGTAGTCGTATACCGATCGTTGATCAAATGGGTATACTTAATCTAACCCAGGGGCGCACATTGAATACATGTAATATATTGATATAGGTACATTTGTGTAATATTATACATTTTGAGTCATAATTTATGACTTCCCTGTTCGGTTCGATAAGTTAAAAGTACCTATTTTTATTTATATAATTTATTCCTACAACGAAAATTAAATGTATTTGAAATCGTTGTTAGTAAATGGGTAGAAGGGTAAAAAGTTTTATTCGTAACACAGTATATATGTCATGACTCACGAGGCTCTGTGTCTCGCTGATCTAACCATTACCTGCAGGCGTTTGGTATTTAGACTGACCTTTGAGAGATTGTAGGTAACCTATTAATGATGTACAGATGTACCTACATAATATTATATAGACTAATGAGAAAAATCTGCAATCGATCAAAATAGTTTCTCTTATAGGTAATATATACGCCAATAGTTATGTATAGTTGAATATTATATACGAATACGGAAATTTCACGTCAACGTAGTTACCCATATCATGTATCTACCGCACCCATCAACTATATATAATATTATTATTATTATGTGATGATTGATGGCTAATGGCTGTAATATTGTTATGTGTATGTAGGTACGCGTGCGACGCAAACAAACCGTGCAATGTGCGAGATAAACGGCTCCGTTTGGCGTTGCAACTTGCTGCTGTCGATTAGAGAACGTAATATATATCATTATTATCGTCATTATACACAAGTATAACGACGACTCCTGTTTGAAAAATTAAAAATCAAATCGCAAGCCCATTATGATATATAAAATATATGTTACATTATTATCATACGCCCATTGCTGGATTACACAACATCATAGAATTATATACGACCATATGTGGTGACGAAAGTTGGACTTGTAATACGTGGGTATGTTGCGTATTATAACTGTATACATATATTCTATAATACTCTAATGTAACAACTTTTATATTCTAGTCACAAATTTTTTTTTTAAACACAAAAAATTGACTGAGAAAATTAGTGTTTATCGATTTATGTTATTTAATATTAATCCCATAGAGGCGTCAACCGTTTACGCATTTTGCCTTCATACACACGCACACACACACACACACACACACACACACACACACACACACAGACGTCATCGGGAAACTTAATAACCCGTTTAGCGCACTCTGTGGAAACGCTAATTTTGAGACCAAAGTAATATAGGTAATGTGTTACACGATTTAAAACTTAACGCTGCCGTCAGATAACCGCGAGATTGGGTGGGTAGTACTACTGGGTACAATATTATTACACATTATTACAGGTTGATTTATCCATTATATAATAATATATGTTTCGGGTTATTGACGTGGTACACACTTACATGACACATATTATTATGCGCATGAAACGAAAGTGATTTTTCGATCAAACGATGAGCGACCGAAAAAAAATCGAATCTGATGGACGTTTCGCAATATTATGTGGTTGTTTGAAATGTCTCGTAGATATAAACGTTGGCCAAAATTATTATCATAATATGAGTTCGTGTTCGATTTGACGCCGAACATTGCAATTATGATATTATATATTTATATGTATATATAACAGGCGCGAACGACGTAGTTGACAGTCGTGGTTTTGGTCGTCACCCGTCATGATCGTAAAATGTAGACGCGTTAATTGGGCACCGGAATACGCCGGTCGTGGGGCTAAATCGTCTAGATCGGGGATCGTATGACGACCACGACAATAACGACGCATAATAATATATTATAAAGGTAGTATAATAGTGCCGTACGCTACGAATTAGTAATGATTAAATTAGGATTTACGGTCCGTGGGGGGTACCCTGTATACGGCTTGGGGGGTAATCCGATTGAGCCAGTCCAACTATTATATTATAGATTATACTATAAAGTATCACATGCAATATAATATTTATTATTTAAATACGTGCGTGCAGCGCCACGACGACGGGTGACCGTATCAAAAATATCGGTCGGGGGTCCGCGACGATTAGTCGATGATATTATAATGTAATAATTATATGTATCTTTGCGTAAAAAAAATGTATATCGTCGACGAGGTGACATAATAATATATAATATTGTTATAATAACATGAATCGTGATAGTGATAAACATTTCCGTTTAAACGTATATGCCCGAGGGCTGTAGCTAAAGGAAAATTATCAGAGGGTCGATAGAGGGGTATAATAAAATCAACCGCCAAAAGTATACCTCAAAAAGTAAGTTAACCTATTCTTTTTGAATTACCAAATTCGTCGGAAATCAGAATTGTATGTTAGTTAGGTATATTATCAAATACAAACTGAGGTCCTCGTGGTTGTTTTATCGGAAACATGTAAATTGTGATAAATTGTTTTTGGTAAATCAAGTAGGGGGGGGGGGGGGGGGTAAAACCTTAGTCTTTTCCTCGGCAGGAGTCCACAGCGCGTGAGTTGAAAAAGTTCATCGAGACATCGCGAGGGGAAGAGGAGGAAACCACAGCTAGCAAAGGACGAGGTGCAAGTGAAATAGACAATAATATTCTTAGTCCTCTGCAGACGAGCCTGCAAACACGTGACAAGGGTTAAACTGATCCCAAGACCGGTGAAAGCGGCCTTTGAAATCTTCGACGAACTAATATAATACTCATGGATTTTGGTTTTTGAACATTCAGTGGCACGTACGGTGGTGTATGATTTAGGTACGTCGTCGCTGATCTAAATCCTTTTTGCGACAGAAATTCCTCCGTTCTGGCATAGGTCTATACATTATACACAAACACACAGTAAATGTTCTGCAACGGGCAGCGCATATACGGTCCAAGCACCTCTCCCGTTAATTCTATTGATTTTTTTTTTAATATAATTTATTGTGAACACCGTGCCCATCCCATTTGACTAACAGTAAAATATAAAATATCCATGGCCATACACTCGTCGGCTTAGTACGTCTAATAAAAAAATGTGGGAACATACAATATATATTATATTTATATAAACATGATATAATAAATTACACTCTCAGTATTATAATACACGTCATAATAATATTATAATATTCACGCACAGTATTAAAGTATTTTAATAATAACGTGTAGATACTAGATAGAGTTTTCGCGTTTTAAGCAGCGCTAAACGTCTGTTGGGTTCCTATTTACATTGATGATATATAATATTGCGTATTGTATGTATACTAACGCAACGACGTTCACAACGGATGAAAAAAATCATGTCGAATAGGTACGCACATAGCTGGCTGACTGGCTGGCTGGCGTGCGCATTCCTATTGTTCCGCGAGAACCCACAGACCGAACAAAGCGACGCGCATTTTCGTGTGTATATTATTATTATTGTATACACACACACTTATATATATATACATATACACGAGTACATAATAGTATAATATATACAATATATAACTAATAACAACGATAATAATAATAATAAAACCTCCGAACTTTTTACTCGGTGAAAACAGATGTTACAGTCAACGATACTATAATAATAATAATAATAATAATAATGTATATACCTACGCTATAACGCGGCGTGCAACCACGAAAAATAATATTTATGTTATACGCGGCGCACATCCGTAGTCTCTGACCTATTCGCGTACGACCGCGACCGCGACTCCGCAAAATGAATTATTATGTTTTTTTTTTTTTAATTTTAAAATGTTGCTTTCGACGTCTGGACCGAGCTAATCCTCGCATGTCCGACTTGCGCAATCTCGGAAACGACACACATGCAACGAGAATATTTTACCGTTTTAAATATTTTATAATATAGCTAGGGTTATTCATTTTTACTCCAATTTTGGTATCATGTTTTTTTTTTAATTAGTTTGAAGTATGTACTTACATACATACATATAGTTGGGGTGTTAACTTACTTATAACGCTAAATGTTGACAAAAAATATTATTTGTCAATATATTTTATAGCTACTAGTACATCGTAATGGCCTATTTTTTTTTAATACCAACGCAATAGCTGAAAAAAATATTTTTAATTTCATAATCACAAATCGAATACTTTTCTAAAAAATGTAGGATAACATTTATTGCATGTTGAAGGAATAATAACGGAATAAAATGGTGATGGGTTCGCAGCAAAAGTTGTGATCCAAATAAACAGTATTATATATTTTAATTTTAATAAATGTAGTGTGTTGTACATAATATTATCACAATAACATTATTGCAACACATACGCTGTTAAGATGATCAGACCGCATATATATAATTATTAATTATACCTAATATATGAAATATAAGTGTATAGTCGATCGACGTTATTATGCCACTCTGTTAATAATATGTATACGCTTCCGATATAATTAACAAAACAATATTTTATTCATATCGCGATTCGCGAGTATATTTTAAATGTGCATAAAAGTGTACTATAATAGTACCTATAATACGTATAGGGTGAAGACTGAAGGATAAAATAATGTGCGTGTATATAGTCCGTGCGTATACTAGAGCATAGTCTATAATAATATTATACACTTACATTTTTACCAACGCGTGTGCTTACAGAAATTATACTCATAACATATATATATCAAAATATAAACAAACTAAATTTTATGATGATGCGCATATATAGGTACCACTTATTTCCCAAAGTATCTCTACAAGACCGTGACCCATATCGATATATTTAAATGTGGTTTTTTTTTCATCAGTAATCCATAAGAAAATTGTAATTAATATATTTATTTGCCCCGGGACTTTATTGGGACACGGTGTATATTGTATAACACGTAATAATAATATTATATCATACCGTTAAGCTGCACCATATGCACCGCGGACCGCTGCAACATGCGCTCGCGCTTTAATAGTGACACACGTATATAATACACATTAATACTTATACATTACATATACGTGTTATTATAATCATATATATAAGTAGGTGCCTGGTACATGCTGTCTGTCGGCGCAATTATGGTTCCATGGTGTTTATATACTATATATAATAACACAGACGATACGATATGATTATTATTCACGCATATACGCGATCTACAACGATGTATTGAGAAATCAGCAAGCCCGTGACTATAATATAATAATATTATGTGATGTTTGGAGTTGAAAATTGTGAAATACTGGATTTTTTGATATTTTTTTTATCACACTGATGAAATTCCAAGCGCATCTATCTCGTGTTTTATTTTAAACAATACTTTATTATTTATATACTTTTATGATTTCATAAACTTTGATTACCATTTGAATATTATAGTATAAACCAACTTTCCAATGTAATAACATAGAACATAGTGTTAGGTATACCTAAATATCTACAATAAACACTGAATAATAATTTATTATAATATTGATGTCATCGATTTGAATTTTGTTAATGTTTGGTGCACAGAAATATATAATGGTTATATAATGTCGGTTTATCGTACCTAGGTGCATATTACCTATATTATGTGCCATGTGAAGAAAAGTCGCTGCACGTCGCAACGACGTTTAATGTTTACACAGACCTTTGAAGTTTTGTACGATGATTTATTCCGTGATAGTCGTCTGTGATATATACGCAAATACATGTTTATAATACCGAAATGCCTAACCGGTTGTGGGTATAATATTAAAAAAAGAACCGCCGACGTGCTAATTATTTAATTTAAATTACAAATCGTTTAATCGAAAATTTAAAAACCGATCATAATGAATCAAATAATTAAAAATTCTAAACTCGATATATCTGGTATAATGTATACCTACATAATACATAGTAAACAAGTAGTATAATAGTATGCCCATCTGTTCATCTGTACTTTCGTCGTCGAAATATCGGTCACGAACTCGCGGGGACACCGTGAGGTCTAACTATATTTATTTTTTAATTTAATTTTTTAATAATATATTGTCGGCTATGTATGTAAACACATTAGTCGTATCGGCGCCCACCTACCTCCATTATTACTGTATGTATATATTATAATATAATAAAATATATGTATGTATCAGCGCTATGTGCATATACTATATAATATTGTATCGTATATTATATTTTTAATTTATAATACCCATATAAAATATTTTTCGTTTTTACCCGTACTGTTAGAACTTTATGATTATTTTATGGAATTCGTGTTGGTATTATGCATTTGCTTTTTTCTCTATATTGGCCTTACGCATAATGTGATGGAGCATTGAATTTGTATGCAATAAGTACAGTCCAATAATAATAAGTATAACATACTTATATTGCACCGCCTCGTATCATACACACGTTGACGTTTATTTTCGATAACGTTTTGAAACTTGGCTTAATAATACCGTTCGTACATACAGATACACACACACAATTATGTGTATGTATTGGAAAAAAACAAACGTTTCACCTCGTGTGCCCGTCAGTCGGCCTTGCTGAATACAGTGCGTGTGAAAGAGAGAGAATAATACGATTTTATATATTGTACGTATGTCTGTGTAATATAATATAATATGTACTTATATTGTGTTTGTGTTGAGATGCTTTAGTGTATGGTAACAAATAGTATAACTAGTACCACTGGTGATTTGAAAATCACAGTATATTAATAAAAAATTAAAAAAAAACCGACGTTCAGACGCTTTTTTATCACTTTGGAATTTTTGGGGAATAAAAGTTCGATTAACATGACGATCGCGACACGTGCTTTTCACATCATTGACTCGCCATTGCACGCGTGATATACGGTATGTATACCTGAAACACTGCGTTATAATAATATTGTTGAAAATGCTGTGTGCAGGAACATAATATAAACATCGATATGTATATATAAATAATAATATGTTATACGTCATCGAACGTATATATTATTATTATTATTATACTGTGTGTGTACGCGTAAAACAAATGTGTTATTATTCAAGGCCGGGTGTGATATCGTTATAATATGACTGGCTTAAAAATCGAGTCTGTTTTTGATCAAGTCACACGCTGCACTGCACTGTGTATTACACACAATTACTTTTTACTTGACAAGTTCACAGCAATAGGTATATATATCATCCGCGAAGTTCATGTCCATTATATACATTTTATTATTTATGTTATTTGCGTGTGGACCTCCGTTATGTGATATCGCATTATATTAAGCTGTATATATATATAAGTACCATGTCAGTCGGCTGTATTGGTATTAAAAGAAAAATACGGTCAGACAGTTTCTTTCGGTTTCGTTTCCGTTCAATATACGATTTTCGATTTTTCTGCTACTAACCGAGGTTGCAGTCCTGCAACCTTGTTGTCTATACGCAGTATAATAATATCGATATTCAGTGGCAAATTTGAGAGCTCGTATTATCTCGGAGGGATTCTGAACCATGATCAATAGTTATTTTATGAAACATTTAATAAAATAAAATTAGTATGATGATTTCAACGTAAATACAAAAACAGAATTAACCTATAAATTAAATGCGCCCAGCACCCCAAAACCCGAATAAATAATTCAATAAAACACTCTCGCGAAAGGGGGGGGGGGGTCGTCAAATACGCCGCTGACATTATCACACTTAATATACTTATATACATAGGTACTCGTACAACATAATATAATATATTATATACCTACCAACCACTTCAAGACGTATTCGCGTGCGATACGCTCCGATCTTGATACACGAAACGGTAATAATATATAAATAACAACAATGATAATATTCAGGCGTACGATGATAATATTATTCTTTTCCCCCCCGCTGTATTAGAAGAGAATTCGTCGGGAAAACGGTCGACCTTGCATTGGGCGCGCGCGCGTATTTTGTTAGGTTTTTTATTTTTATTTTTCAAACCGCCGCGGCTCGCGTATATATACACATAATAATATATGCGTATAATATTTTACCTAGGTATATACCTACCTACCTTCTCCGTCGGTGTACAACGACTTCCTCTTGCACAGTACAGGGAGGGTCCCGTGCGTGTCGTTATCGTGATTACCATTGTTCCCACACACACCACAGCTATCCGTCCGACGTTTTACGAGTATATACAGGGTGATTCTAGACATCACTAAACATTATTTTCTCGGTAAATTTATGTGTTATTTTGAAAATATTTTATTTCTACATAATTTGGAGTTGTATTATATTACACATACGATGCGCAACGACCCGTGTCGGGTGAAGAATAATATATTATATTGTATTTTTATTTACGTTGTGTTTTTGTTCTCTGTATAATAAGCTACTGCAAGGCGTCCCCATCCGCAATAAACGATTTATGCCCATATTTATTTTGTATTATTATTATTATTGCCTTGGGGTGAAAGTATTTCTTTAAGTTTATTTTTATCGTTTTTCGTTAAGTTTTGCAAAAATGCGAATTCCCAGTGAACGTGCTTGGGGGTCTAATATATTATAGCGACGTGAAAAAACGCCGTTACTGCAGGGCGATCGTCGTGATTTCCGTCTGCTGCCGCGGTTGAGTTTCTTAAAAAAATAATATCACAATTTCGGTATATAGACCAACTTGTTGGAATTTCCGACGGGGGTCAATCAGAAACTGTATCGATCTCTATTTGCGTATATTGAATTTTTCGTTGAACTATATATGCGCATATTTCGTTCGGCAAGACCATAATATAGTAAGTGTGATATTTTAAACCAAGCGCGTCTATACGGTTGTTTCGACCGGACTGATAGATACTCCATGCTTGCAGGCCAAATGTCCTACTCCTTTCTTCTTAAATCTCATTCTTCAAAGACGCACGTTTTCCGACGAGTTTTCGTTATCGCTGACGACGATCGTATATTATACCGTCTATCGATTGTAACTAAAAAAAGTACTCGAGCACCGTGGCGCGGTGCAGGTCTCGTGGCTGCGGTGGGTGGACATTTTCCCTTTTTTTTTAAATATTCATATTATTATATATTTATATATACATACACAGAGAGAGAATAACTTTTTTTTAATGAATAATATATGTTAATAAGGACACGGAATCGGCCGGGTCGTCCCGTAAAAATAAAAGCCGGAAGCTAAAATGTATATAATATATACACATACATATATACCTATATATATATATATATATATGTACACGAGCCGATGGCCTCCACCTTGTAATCTATCACGACAGGTGTATCCTGTTACAAATACGTATATAAACATAAAAAAATAAAATAAAATATATGTATGGGTTAGGTGGTATATATATACTTGATACCTAAATATATATATAATATTTGTTCGGTTTATCCAATTTTTTACCTATTTCAACTTTGGTGAACACACACACACACACACACACACACACACACACACACACACGCAGAGGATACATTATAATTGCATCGTCTGAATAGTTTTCTTCGACACAATAGCAATGTCCGGTTTTGTTTGATGATGTCGGAATAATACGCACGCGTATTTGTGTGTATATTTTTGTGGTCGTGACACAAGCGTTATATATAAATGTATATAGGAGTCGGAAGATGAAAAAAAAATGCGCATAATGAAGTAAAAGTTTCTGGTTAAGTGATTTCACTGCTGGAACAAGCGTACATAGAAGTTTTATTGTTATTCGTACACACACACACACACACAAGCGCGCTCCCGTGTATATTATGTACGTGTATGTATAAAATGCATTACAAAACATTGTACTACAGATGACCATGGTAGGCGTACCATAGTTCCGCCTCGTCAGTGTGTGAGTTAGTTAGTGCGTGTGTGTTTTATATATCGCGAGGCTCATAAAACTCGCACATATACAACTCTATACTACGCAATGTTGTTGTTTAAACTTCAGGTCTGCAGACTACCAGACACACTATGTATATATTGTGAACATATTATTATTATTATTATTAGTAGAAGTATATGGGAAAACCGCCGGTTGTATATTTGCGGTTCGATTGTTAGTTTTGATTATTTTTCGATTCGAATAAATATTATTATAGGTACTTTATAAATATTATAAAACTATTATAACTATATAGTCTATAGTCAGGTGATCTACGCGTCTGTCTATGTTATTATAATATGAGTGAGATGAAACCTTTGACACATTTTGCCCTTTGACGCATTTTGCTTGAGTTCCAAAGGAACAAAATATGTCATGGAATAATTTCTTTCCTAACTGGTTTTTGTATACTATAAACAATAAACATCAATAGTGATTAATGCGGTTATAGTCAGTCGAGTGATCCGCAGGGTGAATTTCATATTTCTGTCGTTATTCCAATACTGTTATACATATTTGTTTTGTACTTTTGTGGGTTCTGAGTTGGAGACGAACATTAAGTTGACTTTTACCTACCTGCATACAAATCTTGAAACAAATTAAATATTTTATAAACCACGCTAATAATTTCCACTTATTACAAGCCCATTAAAATATTTAAACAATATTCAATTAATTAAAGAAATAGTATATTATCATTAATCGATATTACCTACCTATTATAATATGTATTATGTATATTTAAAATTATGACAAGCTGTGATGACGGCTCAATGAGTCTGTTACAACTCATAGTTGGATAGTTGTCGTTTGCGACGTTTAACTTTTAGTCTCTTATAGTCTTACGTATAAATACTCTAAACAGAGACAGGATAGTAACACCTCGAGCATCTGTGTGTCGGTTAATGGTATAGTGCGATTGAACCACGGGTGCCCCGAGGTCTCTGGTATATAATATATACCATCATGGTGTACACCATTTTATAGATCTCATAAATTATGATTTACCCAGTACGATGGTGTTGTGTGAAGGCGCTTCGGCTGAGGCCCGGTGACTTTTAGGCCTCCTGCTCGCAGATGGGGTGTGCACGCCATGGTGCAGTGTATATACGATTATTGGCTGGAGGCAGTGTATGGGTTGAGATGAATATAATATATTATATATTATATAAAAAGGGTCTAGTGAGGAGTATAGTAAAAAAAAATAAAAAAGTGACACGAGTAATAGACGTATAAATAATAATATTGATAAAAAAAATATGGAAAAAACACCGAGAACCGGTCATCAGGGCGAGAGGGTTGATTCGTGTCCGTCGATATAAAATATAATAATAATAACAATAATAACACTTACGCGCACGACGCATTTTATATACATATAGGTACGTATAATTTTTCCCCTACCTATTCCTCACGATGGCTGTCTGTCCTCTTACTCGCACTATATCTATATATATTATATAGTACTATATATTATACTCCACGTTACGTTAGCGTATTCGCTCGGGTGGGAAGGTCGATCGGGCGGTGGCGGCGACGACTCGTCGTATATCAAAAATTATTTGACATTGATTAGTACTTACTGACAGATTAGAATCATTGCGCCGATATATTATATACATTATACCTCGCGCGCGATGTGTATATATTATTAAGTTTACTCTATTACATTATTATTATTGTTATTATTGTATTATTTATTATTATTATTATTATTATTATTATTATTATTATTATTATTACTATTATTTTTTTATTCGTGTCCTCTCCGCCGAACTGCACTAGAGGCTGATTTATGTGTCAGCTATAAATATTCGTATTGAAATAACACGTGTAATTTATTAATAATATATATATAAGTATATCAGCGTTTATGTATATAATATATATTCGCGGCACGACTCTCTTGTTTAACGTCTGACGACGATATTATACATGACGTCGATTACGGACGGCGTGGCGACTACAGGACCACAGTGGAGACTTATCCTTGCTTTTTTTATGTTTTCGTCTGTTTTCCGGTTTCCCACTGGGTAATGCATGAAAAAATAATCAGCAACATGTTATATATTATGCACAACAAGGGGATCCATCATGTTTTTCCGTTTTTCTGTATTGACCTTACAATTATTGTACAGCCTCGTCAACATTTTGCGTTACTTAACTATTGAGCAAACTGCAGTATAGCGTATGTATGATTTAAAATTCTCATCGCTCATATAAGTAAATTTTGAATTTTTTAATATGGTCGTATAGGTATGCGTTGCGCAGTATATACAGTATATAGTATATATTGCGGGACTTAAAATAATTAAACAAACTTTTACTATATTTTTACTACAGCAGTATAAGTTTTACTCGCTTTCTTTTGCAGGACAGTAATATAATTGTATCAAAAGTGATTCTGATTTTTTATAACGTATCTCGTTATGAGTTTACGGCAAAAAAACTAAATTTTGGTGAGAAAAGAGTGTAATTTATCTGTGCTTTTTAATCGAATGTCCGCGACACAATGCATATTATTATACGGTACATACATGGAGACGAGAATATAATATATTATATTATATTATATTATAATGTAATAGTTGTATACTCGCTGCAGCATTATAGCCGAGCCCATCCTCGGGTTCGTTCAGGACGAGGTCGTTTTGGCGCGGTCGAAACTTGAACGGAACAAAACAAAACAAAATAACAAACGGTATTATAATATACCTATACGTCGAATATTCTACGGTGGCTAGCATTCATACATCATCATATAATACATATTATATTATTACACGTTCGGAACATATATATATATAACATAGCCGTGTGCGTGTTAAATGTTAGCTGGATCATAACCACGATTAAAGATGTACTGGTTGCGCAACGAGCTATGATAAGAACATAAAATGTGGTTCCCGAAGTGTCCTTGATAAATTGTTGATAAGAATTAACGACTAGCGCTATCATTATATTATTACCACGCATCAGTGTATTTTACTGCTACAAGTTCTAATAGACTTCTAATAGAGCGCGCCGTAATACAATTCTTATCAGTCAAAAGTTGAAGACACTTCGGGGGTCTCGTTATCACACCTCGTTGCGCAACCAGTATATCTTAAATCGTGATCATAACATTATCATATTATGCTGATGATTTCGTCATGGTGTACGTATGCAGGAAAACGTCTCGACTGCAGTTCGGCGACGAGGTGTGAGCAGGTCGAGGGTTTAAAAATTGATATTTTCTTTCGTGGTCTTTAAATACATAATATTTTATTTCTGCGGAGACGCGTATAAAACGGAAATTTTAGTACACATGCGCAGACTGATAAATCGATTGAGAAATTATATGAGAGTAAAAAAAAAACTCGCGCAATATTGTGACGCAGCTTCAGAATCATCTTTTATATTTTTATTATTATTACTATTACAGATACTACTACAAATGCGTATATTATTATTATTCAGCTATAAATGTGTGTGTGTGTGTGTGTGTGTGTGTATCTCTCTCTCACTCTCTCTCTCTCTCTCTTTTCGTCCGGCGTTGTGCATCTCAGTCGCGGAGCTTGTCCACACACACACACACACTATATAGGTAAGCGAAGAATTCACGCGATGCTTTTTTTCTCTCGTTTTTTACTCAGGTCCGTCCGTCATACGGCGGCAAAACCGCATACAATATATACGCGCGTGCGTTTGTGTGTGTGTGTACACGTTTGCTCGTCTCTGATGTCGGCCGATTCAGCCGGCCTCCAGAAAACGCAACGCGCGCGTTCAAGAATTCTTGGCATTGCGCGGCATAAAGAAGAAGAAAACGACCGCGTGCCCGGCGGCAACCTGCGGGCAGCTATTCTGCGGTGTCTACCGGTGATGGGGGCGAGGAGGCAAATTTATTTAAAAAAAATATATATAACAATATTATTTTCTCTATATTATATTAGATTATACTATTAAACTCTCTTCTCATATCTCACACACGTTTAAACCTAATAAATTGTATAATATAAATAATTATAATGTGCAGCGCTCTGTTTTGGAACATGTATCTTTTCAGCAGTGTTGTCAGATCCACATAGGTGGATAATTATTGTTTCTTGTAGAGCGTAAATTCTTATTCTCTGAACCATTATTCTCCCGTTGTTTTTTTTTTATCTCCATAAAATATTGTCCACGCTATAGCTGACAGAAGATTTCAAGCCAATTTCAGTGATTTTATAATATAGTAATGGTGAATATCAGGTAAATAAGCACCTCCATTACATTATTTATTTTAAAGTTCCTTCTTTTTGTTCATATAAAGCGTATCCTTTTATCGTAGGTAGTGCATTCCAACAGTCTGGTGTTGTTATATGAACCCTGATTTTTGAGGTCAACCAGCCCGGGCCCGAATTAAACCGAACTTGCAGTTATTTAATCAATTAAAATTGTTATTTACCTACTTAACCACAACATAATAATATTATTTATTATGAAGCAGAATCGATACCGATGTATTATATTTTGTATCGCACTCGTCGCCGTTACCGCTCTCTATATATATATGCACGTCGCGCAGTTGTGCAGAAATGCGGTTTTTTTATTATTATTAATAATAATACGTGCGCGCGTTTGCCTATACGCGCCGCGGTAGAATGTGCAGCCGGCAAAAGAAAAGCGAAACGACTATCACTACCGCCGTCGGATTTATTTTTAAAGTGTATACCAAAGTCCCTTTGTCCGCATATGCCGCCGCCGACGCCACCGACGGATATCGCTCCGTTACCGTTGCGAGTTCTGACCCATATGTTGTACCTACCTATAGTCTGCACAATAACTAGGAATTTTTTTCTAGGGAACTTCAATATTAATTGACCATTATCAAAAAGATCATCAGCAGGACATCATGAAGAAAATTATTACTCCGCTAATGTTCATCTGACGTTTTTTAAGGGGTGAGGGTGGAAAGGCTTAAGGCTTATTTGTTCACCTAAATCGCATTGGGTTCAACATAAATTTGCACTCGGGGATCATATTCCAATCGCGGCCAAAACTCCAATCTCTCCCGCCACCCAGCACTGCAGTTTTCGAGAAAACGCTTAAGTTTTAAAAACGGTATAAGTCTCGCCGTGGTAAGAGTAACATTACTGTAATCGTATATCGCGACGAATATATTGTAGGTACCTGGGTATATATCCGTAATAATATATTATGCCATGTGCTTGCATATACTGTAAAAGTAGTATATAATACGTCGGATAATGATATATACCACTGCTGCCACCGCCATTGGTCGTTTTTTTTTTTTATGTACAGCCGTTGAATAAATCACGAAACCTGAAACCGGCGGCGGTCCACAAGTCGTTATAATAATATATTATAATGTATTATTATTTTTATAGATGTCGTGCGCTGTTCGTATATGAACCTATAGTATAAGTACTATATAGGCACACGCGCGTTGTATATATTATTATATAATATATTATATTGACACGTATCCCGCGCGATTTGTCGCAGCGGTGGCGGCAGTGGCGGCCGCGTGACATGATAATATAAAATAATACAATATAACAATAATAATGCGTCGTGTAAGCCGTCGTTTACAAATCGCTCTCTCTGCTTTCAAAATACCGTTTAATTCCACGCGTTTTAGATTCCAATTAAATTACCGATTATTCGAAAATTTGAAACCATCGCGGACCAGACGTTCCTATATAGATACATTTTTTTTTACGAGATATAATTAGCTACTCACACGGAACCTATACCTATAGGATATAGATCGACATATGAATGCGTTTTTAATTTGTAAACGAACGAGATCTCTCAACCATACTATATATATGAGGTATGAGACACCGTATCTTACCATTGTTTCTATATTAACCTGCATAATGAAAAACATGGCGCTCTCGGTAAATGTATATCAGCAGGGAAGGAAAATAATAAAATCAAACACCTAAATATACATTAAAAATAAAGTATTAATTATTCTTTGTAAATTATAAAATACATCAGAAATCAAAACTTTGCAGGTACTTATACTATATAGTTATATAGTTGAGTGAGGGGTCAAATGTTCTGTTTCGCGAGTACAAAATATATTAAAATAATATTAATATTATATAGGTACATAGGCAGCGTACGTTGCGCGTACCTATAATACACCTGTAACGAAATCGTTAATGTGGTCCCGTTTTTTTGTTTGCCATTTTAACACCTCGTAAATTTAAATACAATACACGCCGCGATCTCTGCAGACTATGCGTATATAATATATATTATATACGACACCGATGTATACATAATAATATAATACGCGTAAATAATATATTATACATATGTGACGGACCACACCGTTGTGATATTGCTCGCTTATACATACATACATACATATACAAGCATAGTATATACCTATATACATACATATATACTTATAGGTACGTACAAATACGTATATGTGTGAGCAGGAGAAAAAACACACACCAATTAACCACATCTGTTCTGCAGTTCGAGTGTGTGCGTATACATTATAATAATATGTGCGGTATATAATACACACATCATGTATATAACAACTACGCATTAATTTGCATGACTTAAAAGTCGTCGCGTCGAATGTCCCGCGGCGAAGTCTATTGCTCTATTATTACTATTATTATTGTTGTTGTTTTTGTTGTTATCACTATTATTATCTTTTTGATATGAATTGTTTACCGTTGATAACGATTTAGGTAGTTGTATAGTATTATGACTTACTAACGCGAAAGTGCAGCAGTAGCTTTACATATTACATGATTTACGAATGATTGCCGGAACTTGCTAGCGCTTATCTTTACACATTCATAATATTATAATATACATGAATCGCTGTGTAATAAATCCGAGATAAATTATCGCAGTCCTGTGCTGTAGTTGAATCACCGTATAATATTATAATTTATAATATCTTATGTGTAAGTTCGTAAATGTACATGTGTTGACGTGCAGACGATTATTATTATTATTATTATTATTATTATAGCTATCGTTTACAGCGTGAATTACATAGACTAATCGAACCGTTTATAATATGTTATGAATATTATAGATTTGTAGTTAATAATAATGTATAATATATGCAATTAGCAATTACGACATTATTTCATTATGCACGCATAATAGGCGTAACAAATGTCTATACAATGGAGCGTTTTATTTAAATGTATCTATTAAAACTATAATATATCATACGACTTAATCGCCTTTAAACTGGTACACACATACACACATACATATATTCTAACATCGAGTAAAATGAGCTTATACATATAGGTATTTAAAAAGGTTTTAAATGACAGTGTTACAAATATATTTGGAAGAGGGTTGGGTAGCAGCGAAATTGAGAATCGAGTATAAAAAATGTGAACTTGCAAAGTTTCCGTTATATAATTACATTATTGAAGTATAAAAATCAAAATGTCGTTTGACTAAAGTATAAACACTTAAATAAGTATTGTAGGTAATTATTGTTTTAAGCGTGTATTTATAGGATACCATACGTATCATTTCAATATACATTTGTCAAACTTTATCTAGGCGTATGCGGCTATATATTATGGTTCAATTCCTAGTTCACTCTATATTATAAGACACAAATAAAATATTTTAATGCTATAAAATTTTTTCGCTGCCCGGTTTTGAATTACTGTAATACTCTAAATTTTGTTTTTTTACCAACGCCATTTTGACGTTACGCGTAATATTATATATCATATTATTATATTATTGTCTATAAAATTATGTTTCGTACTATATAATAATATAATACCTACTAACGTGATAATTATTTTGCTTGTTCCAGGTAAAAATATGGTTTCAAAACCGGAGAAGTAAATACAAAAAAATGATGAAAGCTGCGCAACAACAAGTGTCGACCCCGTCCAATAACAGCAGCAACAACGGCGGCGGCCCTGGCCACATGTTGGGGGGCCCCGGTGGGGCCAACACGCCTAGTATACCGAACAGTCCTCCGCCGTCTGGCGGCCTTCTGGGAGGTGAGTGTCGTTGTTTCGTTATTATAATCACTATTATTATAATTTAATACTACTACTATTACAATTACTATTATTATTACTACTATTGAACAATAATTATTATGATACTATATTATACGTTATATTGTTAAAATTATTGTTATTCGACAATTCGCGGTATGGAAGGAAAAGTAATACACCAGACGAAATTCACCCAAAACCGGGAGTACTTGCATTTTTTTTGTTTCGAAACATTCCATTACGTTGTGTTCCATCGGAGTGTTTCGTCGGATACTATAGAATATAGATATTCGTTATCGTTAGTTTGGAATGATCCAGTCGTCATTGAACATTTCCGATTCGTTGGAAAATACATGATTTGTGCCCACTAGTGGCGTACCCAGGGTGGTCAAGTATAGACCTCCTCCTCATTGAAATTTCAACGTTAAAAAATGTTTTAATACCATAAGAACTTAGTAGAAACTTATACACTTAAAATGTTGCTTTCAAATTCATCACCGTTATATAATAACATTTTTTCGTCATAATATTCGTATGAGGAACGCCGTTACCGAGTGTAGACTATTTAGTTTTTCACACTTTCCGAATTCGTTTTCGCCATCCCTTGTGTATGGGATTTATAAATAATTTCGTGTATACGCGAACTCAATAATATTAATTATACGACTACAGGACGCTGACGATGATTTAACATACAGAACAATATATTATGCTAATGTTATTATAATTATTGTTGCATATATATACACATGCTAATAATGGTTGTTTGGCGTGATAGAAGCAACGACAGGGGCGTTCACCGGAAAGTTATTCCCCTGTACGCGGGAAAATTTAAGCTCGGGAACCGCAGTCGACGGGCGACGACTATAGTGACAACGATGCGCGACGTGCCCCGATCGCGTATAAATTGCTATAAATTGTGTTTTTTTTCACCCGGATTAAGAAACCATATATTTTTTAACCGTGAATAAAAAAAAGATTTTGGATCTGTGATTTCGTTCTAGTAATTGTTTTTAAATCCGTTATTCTAATGTTTTTCTTACTTAAATAGGATTTATCTAGTATTAGTATGGGTATCAAAAAAATAAAAAATATATTGCGCGGTCAAACTTCATCTCTTTTTATGGTGAATTATTATATATAACTACCAATGGTTTTTTCTGTATAGAACTGCAGTAGCCTGTCCATTTCTTTCCCGCGCCAAACTGTTTTTCTGTATAATTTTGTATTCACGCAAAAAAACCAACAACGTTGTTTAAGTGGGATCATTGTTTTACCTATAGGTATATATTATATATAATTGGACTTAGAATTAGAATATTCAATATACCTAATATTTTCCTCAGCGTTTCATTAAAGTTGCCTATATAAAACTCCTTAAAAAACGGGTTTGTAGCTTCCTCTAGTAATATATATTAATATAATATCATTACACTATTAAATTAACATAAACTGTTTTAAATATTTTCTTGGTTTGGAAATCCGTACCGTGCGTAAAATAACAATAATAATGAAAACCACGCAACAATATCATTATTATTATTATTATTATTATTATAATTCTACACTTAGCCGAGATAATATGCATACGAGGCCTATAATACGACGCTGCGGTGCCCAGCACACACGAGTGGCGAAGAATTACTTCGTTGTGTATTATATATTATATACCGCTCGACGTATACACGCGCGCGCTCACACACACACACACTATATAATATATATATAGATATATACGAAAACAATAGCTGGAACAGGATGGGTCTGTCAAGTGACCGTGGGAGATTGCAACTGTTTCGGTTCACTGACTATACGTCGTTCTACCGACTGAATGTGTTGTGTGTGTGTGTGTGTGTGTGTGTACGACGGTGGACGTCTACCGTTCTACCTACATAATATTATATATAATATGTGTGTGATTCCCCCGACAACGCTTCGTTACAATATGATATGTACATTTTTTTCCTTCCAAGTCCATTTCATTCATTCTATCATCGTTTCAGATGTGGTATATATTATAATATATATTATTATATTTCCTGCGTTACGCGCGTGTACGTTTTTCCACCTCGCCCGAAAATCTCGCACACGACACAATAATATAACATATAATAATATAATATGTTACATGTGATTATTATTATTACGCTGTGTGCTTGCCGTACATGCGTAACGATGACTGCACAACGAGTCGACGATGACGATACGACCGGTAAAACGAAAATGTTAATACGGCGTTTACGGTAATGTCTAATATTATAAGGAGGATTTTGCATTTGATTAAAAAAAAAACAGAAGTACTGAACATAGTATTAATATACTTCCAATAAATCTATTCAACTATTCTATCTTTCCTTTTAATGTTTTAACAAAAAAAAAATCTCTGTACCTTCTTAAATATTTGCCAAATGTCATGAAAAAGGTACCGTAGGAGTAGGGTCTAACAACCTGTTTGCAACCCCCACCCCCCCCCCCCCCCACTGTGAATACACCACTGTTAGATTTACCTATTTACATTTTCGTTTAGTAATTATAAGAAGATTATTAGAATATCTACTTAGATATTATAATCTATAAAATAATGTAATAAGTGTATTTACGTGTTTTAAAATGTTTAGCTTGCATAATATAATATACTAAATACTTATATCAATTGCATCGTTTCGATCAACAATTTTATATGACGACTCCCGGGGTAGAGCGTGTATAGCTAAAGTACATAATATTATATTATATACGCGTATAAAACTTATCGATTACTTCCGGTTCAAAACGTATTCTCACTCGTTTCCATTCGCCATTTTTCCACATCTCGTGACTGTCGCGTCATTAAATACGTTATACGATAATAACAATAATAATATGTAATAGGTAACTCTAATAATAATATGTGTGCAGTGCGTGTCTTGTGTACACACGACAGTTACACGCGAGTAACGTTTACATCAGACTACTTGTGTATAGGTAATGTTATAGTAGGTTTAATGATATACATTTGGCGAATAGGAAATTCTCGTTATCATCACGCATCGAATTGCACTCGGGTTAAAAACATCAATACAACCTTTCTGCATTTGCAAAACTGTAATTTATAACATTATGATATTATATTATATTATCGTTTGTTGTACAGTAAGTACTTCTTAACAAGGGGGGGGGGGCAACAATATAAATAAAACATCGATAGAGTATGGCGTGATGTTTAAATGCGTACATTTTTTATTTGCTCGTTGAATGTTAAGCAATTCATCATCCCTCCGTCCTAAACAGTAAACTTCGACATGATCCCTGCATTTGACAAAGAGATGTGCTGTATTATATAATAACGTATAATATTATGTACTATAATAATAGTAATAATTGTGATGGTAAATTACAGGAAGCTCATTGCGTAATAATATTATCATATGAATATTGTGTTTGGCACGCGCTTGACCGTTTGCTTTTTTTTCTTTGCCTCACAGGTAACGGTTCGTCGTCCGGAAGTCAGCCGAGCCCGACCGGAGGATACATCGGTGGCGGTGGCGGTGGCGGCAGCGGCGGTGGCGGTCACGGTGGCCCCGGCGGCATGGGCCAGCACGTCGGCAACAGCCCGACACCCAGCTCGACGCCGGTGTCGTGCGACATGTCGCCAGTGCCGCCGGTACACCATTCGTCGTCCGGCGTTTCCGGTTCGCCACCGGGCGTCGCGTGGGACATGAAGCCGCCGAACCTGCAGGCGTTGGCCGGCAATCCTCATCACCACTCGCATCATCCGACCGCCGGGTACATGCCGCAGTACAGCTGGTACCAGGCCGACGGTCCGAACCAGGGCCTTCTATCGTGAGTACCTACAAATATTATATAACCTAGATTATGTACATGGTGTTATTTAGCACCCAAATCGGTCAAATATAAATAATTCATTATACCTGTAATGTCAGTTTTTTGTGCATAATATAATATAACTAATTTTCGTTACAATGCTTTATTAAATAAAAACATGACAATAACTACTATCGACTTACTTTCAATAAATTGTATGTTTTCTTTTATGATTAATAAATCAATCATTATTTTTTTGCTTAAAAACGATGTCCCATTATATATTGTACGCTATTATAATAAAACTACTTTACGTAATAAATAATGTATTAATTTATCAACATTGCATTTTTTTTAAACTTCCTACGTACACGTCACATTATGAACTTCATAGTTTCTACGTGTGAACTGTATTTTTTCAATATAAATATAAATAATATTAATTTCATAGTGTGAGATTGTATTACAATTTACAACCACTAAATTGCCTTTCATTTCTATTCGGTAATTATTGAGCCGCCAGCGACCCTTTTCGCGGCGTAATAATGCACTTTTCCCTTCAAATACCGCAAAACTGCATAACAATAAAACGGTACATTGATTTTCCGCCAAATCGAACTCGTAATTAGTAATCATTCAAGCGGTTGGTCGGCCGCGGCGGCGCAGTCTCTTGGTCCTTACAATTGTAAACAGTAGGTATACTTACTTATATTAAATGCTTCCAAACCGTGAAAAACAACGTCTCGTATAATGGGTTGAAACTATGTCATCGAACATTTGCGTGATATACGTAGCTATTAAAATAATAAAAGGACAATTATTATATTGGTCATCAAATACAATATTATGTAGACGGTCGGATGCCAAAATCATAATTTATTAGAATAAGTAATAATGTTGTGTTCATTTCTTTGTTTTATACAATAATAATAAATAGTAAGTATTATGAATGATTATCGATTGAGGTTTTTCTTCTATGGTTAAAAACACCGATTCCTTGAGCTCAAATGTAGTTTGTATTTTTTAAAAATATTGTTGAGTTGATTTAATATTTGGGTCGGAAAATTCTGAAGAAAATTAACTAGGTACAGACATATTATTCTGTACACGCGTTTCTGTTCACGCATTCTTCGATTGTATAAATTAAAACTTCAGCAGCAGTTTAATGTTCCTAGAAAAGTACCTACTTCAAAATCTATACAACTTTTCATATGCATATGTATATTTTTATAGCCAATTTAATTTTTACTATGTCTTATACTTTTATCTTTGCGTTATTTATTCGGAAATAATTTTTTTTATGTCGGTTTTTTTTTATATGTATGCATATTTTAACTTTTTAATGCATATTTATATTATAATGGATGCTTCAAAAAATGTTCAGTGCATGATATTATTATATGAATCCGGGCTTTATATTAAGACCAATAATAATATAATCTGGACTAACGACGTTATACCTGTACGACTGGCATTTACGACGAATCCGATTTATCGATCTCCGTTGTAGCGCGGAGCAGCTCTCTGCAGCATCTATGCATAATGCATATACGATATACCTACATTCTATATCTGTAGGTAATAGGTATATATAAAAATATTACGCTCTCACCTTTTGGCTTCTTCTCCGTCGACTGTCTCGTTCACGGGACAGATCACGTCTACACAAGTCTGTTACATATATACACATATATGTGTTTTATAATGAAATCCGTCATGGTTACTCTTCAGTACGCGTGGTATACATAATAACATGATATATATTATATGGATGTATACAATAAGTATACCATAACCGCGGTCACGCCACTACTGCTGCCGGTCGCCACTCCGGCGGCGGACGTCCCGCGGTTTCTATAACTAAGCAGAAACAATTCGATTAAAACAAATTTTAAGAAGATAACATAAAAAAAGAGGGATGGCAAGTGTTGGGTGTCGATTGTGAGCGAGCGCGCGCGGACGAGCGAGTGATTGATGACGACCGTCCTCGAAAAGGTTTCTTTTTCGCCGCAATTTATTGTATATAATATAATATAATAATATTGTTGTACACACCTTACCCATATTATGTGTAACGCGACGTATATTGGATACGTATATACAGTGTGCGCGATGTGATATACAGCTGTTTCGTATTGTACTGCGGCGACGGCTGGGCCTTTTTAGTGCGGTGAGCGCCGCCCGTCCGCCAACGCCGCCACCGATTAATTCGATTAATTAAATAACTGGCTAGAGGCATATTAACCTTTAGTGTTGTATACCTACCGGCTAAACCTACGTACTCACCTCTACCCTTTACCCCTGCCGTCCACGACGCCGCGATGCACACAGAGTTCTTTATTTCTCAAAAACCTCGGCACGGTGTTGAACCTCCTATATACGTAAATAATTCGATAATTTGTGTTTGGTGAGTCTATAAGTGTAATTATTGAGTTGTGGTAGAGGTAGGGATGAGTTGATTTCCAAATTGTACCCTGAAAGCTCTAAAATTAAAAATAAGTATTTGTATTTGTATTTTTAATTTTTAAATGCATATGATATTAATATAGTCATTTTTTTTCTCTATAGGGTAATAATATTATCATTGATCAATTGCATAGTATCTTAATGAAACCAAAAAATTGTTTGTTTGTAAAATATCAGTATAGATACATATTGTTTACTCCTCGATGATTACTCCTACATGAGTGAAGGTTGTTGGAAATATTAGAATCTTTCAGGGCTTACAAACGTTATATTTGAAAAAAAAACCTATTGAAATTTGAAAAACATAGCGATTAACAAAACATATAATGTATCATTAAACAAAACATAACGCAAAACGTAATTTATAGAATATCATTAAACAAAAAATATTGCAAAACGTAATTTATCGAATTTCATTGAACGAAAAATAACGCAAAACGAAATAATTTAAAATCCATTAATTTAAAAGTTATATTGGTTTAGTAGTAATATTTATTTCATGCATTCGGATATTAGAATTGATTATATTATATCCCGTAACCAGGCTGCATTAATTATTATTAATACATTTAATAAATATTAACACTATTCTAAATATCGATAAGGGCAAAACTTGTATAACATTTTAATTCTGAATAACGATAAATTAAAAAATTGTGTAACGTTTTGACTGTAAATAACATAATATGGACTTTTTTTCAAATGCAAGTTCTGGAATCTTTACTTTGTCGTTTAATTCCCTGTATCTGATAGGTTTAAGATGTTATATCGAAATATTATAAATTATGTCAGGTACATCAAATATAATATTATTTTTATAACAAATGGTCCAAATACTCTAGGTCTCTCTATCACTGTTATGTAAATTAAAAGTTTTAGCTATTTAGAATATGTAAAACGTTAAAAAAAAATCACTCAGATTGACCGCGCCAAGTAGTATAATGTACGTAAATGTATAATATAATATATTATATTGCGAATTGTATTAATAGTAGTGTGTATTATACTATAGTAAATTACATATTTAAATGACATACCACGGGTGCGTGTACACGTCGTATTGTTTTTCTTTTAAATTATATACGAATATATTATAATACATAATATATTATTATTATACATGGTTACCTGCCTACTTACCTATGTGTATGTGTGTGTGTTATTTCAAATGTTTTTTCCTTTATAATAATTATATATCGTTTACACGTTCTGCGAATAGTGCTTCAATTTCTTGTTTCTCGCATTTTATGCGTTATTTCTATGTATACTATTATTATTGTTATTATTATTGCCTGCAGCCGCGTAGTACCTATACAATATAATGGTCCGATAAACAAGAAAAATAGGTTCTTGGTTTTTCCCCCGGAGAAAATAACGGGTAAAACAGCGGTAATTGGAGAAAAATTAGGAGAGAAATCGATCCGTAGAAATACGACGTGCAGAATACATACACTGCACAGATATTTACCGCAAATCAGTCGTATTTACAGCGTTTTAAACATGCTAAAGTCGTCATCCGCGTTAAACAATATTTTTTTTATATGGTTACGATAAAACTTAAAATAATAATGATAGACACAAAACGAAAAAATTCGTGGAAATATCTTGCGAGAGGGAACCCCGTGCGATTAAAAAAAAAAATCGTAATTTATGCAAAACCCGTAGCCCTGGGCCCGAATCTGATTATGTCAAGACTACTGAAGTGAAAGTACTCATATGTTTATATTATATTATATACACGTGTCGTTGGACGTTTTTCGTTTTAGGGTATAATATAGGTATGATCATTGCACGTTTTTCAAGGACCGCGGGCGCGACCTTTGATTTTTTTAATGCGCTCTCAGCCACAATATTGCATTTTTTTTTACTTTCTAATATGATCAAATATTATATTTTAGTTGAAAAAAGTAAAAATAAGTATTATTATGTTTCATCGCAGCTCGTAGATAAAGCTATATAATAGTGCGTTTAAGTTATTATATTGATATAACGCTTTTCACAATAATAATCATTATGCAAATGAGTAGTAATGTGGACGTCTCGTTGAAATGTATACACCTCAACATCGTATTATAATATTTACTCGTTTAGTGGCGACTGCTGTGTGGGTGAGGTATATATTACCGTATACCTATATAGTCTATGCTATAGTGAGCAGGGCCACAGGCCACGACACATATACCGTTATTATAGTGTCGCATTCGATTTAAATCATAGACACGCGAGAAATGGAATTATTACATAATATTGTTCTGAGACAGGATATCCCACAGAGACTCGTCATACTCAAACATTACGTGATAGGTACATACCTAATGCATGTAGGTTCGTTTTGCAAAATTTCACAGATCTGGTCAAAATTTCGTTGAATCAAATTAATTTCTCCCTGCATAAAAAAGTTCTTAAGCCGAGTGATCAGAAACGAATATATGTATAATTTAATGTACGCAAAATGCAAAATATACTGGCAATGTAAAAATCGTCCGATCTTCCTGCTGTTATTGCGCACTCTGTATACACAATAATACATAATAATAATAAACAAAATTATAAATATTTACGATAATTGTTTAGCTTAAGTTATGTTTTTGTTTCGTTCGGGTGCGTATGATAATAATTATGTTCTTTAAATTCGGCAGCTCGCCCATTCGTGTAAATCTCGTAGCTGTAGGCCGAGACGTGTACCTATATTATATAATCACACCTACGATGCCTAAAAGTGTTCAGGGGCCACCGACTTTGAATATTTTAGAATTTAAATCTCTAAATATACGCCATGAATCATGATGTACGGTGTACGCCTCACTCGTTTTTTCCCCATCATGTAATGACACATATGCCACAAAGATTTCCAAGCCAGTTTTTATTTTGAGATCAAAATATAACGAGTTAAATAAATTGTCACTGCTCCGTATGTTTTCTATTTTTTATGTAATTCCAGCAAATAGGTATAGACGTACACGTGTAATGTGTATATAATTATTATATTTTTTATAAGTATTTTTGCACCCCACGTTTTTATTTACATAATAATTTTTACAGGTATGTGTTCAGGCAAATGTCATAAATGCGAATGTTCATTGAAAATATTGAAATAAGTTTTGGTAGATAACATTCGCCCAAGAACTAAATAACTTATTACTATAATATAATATATTAATATCCCAAATCCAAATATCCAACGGAACTTCGAAAAGTTCATTTTTTTTTCAGCTTTAGTACGATAAATGTGTTTGTTTATGGTTTTTCAGTTATAAAAAGATACTTAATTACATTCTGAGTTTCGATAATTTTCAACAAAATAGTTGAGTGATTATTAATATAGTTACCTATATAATTTTTAATTTTTCAAACAAACTTGATCAAACTAAAAAATCACTGTCCCAGGCTTGAAAAAACGATTCTTGTTATAGACCGCAACGAGTACAATAATATTATATAATATAGAGGCACCATTTATCATCAAAAGTCTTAATCCCAGAGCTCCAAACACAAGTATAAAACACAAAACGCCGTCGATTTCCGAATAAGCGCCTAATGTCATTATTATTATTTATTATTATCATCATCATTATCATTATTATATGCCGAAGAGAAAACGACGTGATATAGTATAGCACATATTGTATACCTATGTATACAATATTATTTTATAGTGTATATTATTATTGTTATCATCTATTATTATATTATACTCTTTCGTATTTAAAACATTTTTACATTTTTAATGCTGGTAGACAGATGTTTGACAGTTTTTTCGCAATATGGGTACAGTGACCTTCTCCGCGCACTATACCTACACAGAAGAGACGGTACTGAATACAATACGACTTTTTTTTTCTTTTTTTTATCCATTTTGTTTCAGCATAGTTATTTTTCTGTATACATATACACACTCATTCACATACACGGTTTGTATACATCAGTCGGTGGCGGCGTTCCTATATAGGTGGTGCGTACGCATACCTATCTCTCGAAATCGGTCGGTCAAACATACAACTAGTGCACATTATAACATACAATACAGTACATTGTACAGAAATTAGTGTATACAATAATGATAATTTACACATTGCATTATATTTATATATCATGACCACCGCGGAACGGGAAATTACTCGTTTCGATATAAAGATACGTATAGGTTACTTGCGTATAACATATTATTTTACAATAATATGGAACGCTCGTTCCACTCAATTGCTGTATACCACGAATATTATATATATATTATAATTTACAATTCAGGACTGTAGCGTACGATAAAAAATATATATATAAATTTATTTATTTATAAAATATCATCCTGAGGGTATACTTTTAGAAATAACGATCATAGTACTCGTAGACGTTCGTTGTATTTATTCGTTGTTGTCAACGTTTTCCAATTCATATCCTTAAAAATGTCTGAATTATGTTAGCATAATAATATTACGTATGCCTATTGACTTAGATGTATATTATATCAAGAAAAACGCGCGAAGCTCTGAAATTACATAACAATCGACAACGACATCGATCGTTCTTCACTCAGTTCATTATAATAATATATAAAAAAACTCGTGATGACACTCCGCGAAGAAATAAAGTGGTTGGTATAATTACCCGATTCGTTATATAATATATCGAATAGCTTTTTAATTATTGAATTGGGTTCGGCGATCGACGATTGAATTCCACATTTATGAATAAATAACACAGGTCATGGTTTAAATTATTATTTCGACGTTTTTTTCACTCCGATTCGGGAAACTGTTTAATAACGACTTTATTTTCTCGTCTCTATCAGAGTCAGCAGTCTGCAGCATCTGCAGCGAACGCAGCAGGTTGGCAACTTAGAACTTACTCCCGAACATCGCGTTTTTTATCATACGCGTGGCTATAAACAACTGTGGTGCGTAAATAGCTGGTGTTGGAACCATCGCCACATATATATACCTAAGACCGAGTTCCAGCCTACACGTGTAAGTACAGTATCGTGTGCGTGTATAACTACAACCGTAGATCGTTACGTAGACGACGAAACAAAAAAACGAAAACCGTATGCCGTGCGGTCATTTCCGGCCTCGGCGAAACGTACAATAATATACATAATATCATATATATATATATATTTATAATATACATGTATTTTACGATTTTTATTACTATTATTTTACTTTGTTTTCCGTCGAAAAACGATCATATACAATAACGTTCAACAACCAATGGCTGGGCGTTAAAAAGCAGCGAGAAATCAATTTATCATCAGCTCTGCGTCGTTTCCCACGGACAACGACGACGTTTTTTCATCGTAAAGTACAGTGATGTTATATAAAATATATACTAATGTATATAACCTACCAATATTATAATATCATGTAAAGGATCTCGCAAAAGAATGAAAATTAATAAATAGTAATTGTTTTGTTTCGAACATAAAAAAAAATAATAAAAAAATACTGCAAAATGAAAATTATAAATTCAACATTAAAATTGCATTCCGAAAATTTTATCAGCGAAAAATGGGTCGACAGGAACGGACGCGAGACACCCTGTATTATATACCTATATTCGGGTCAGTAGCGCGTTCGTTTACAGCTCGTAACCCGCGTGTATAATAATGAATATAATAATATAATAAAATATAATAATATCGTCGAGAAAACGTATAATAATAATTACACACGCACACACAAAGGTCACGGTGAGTTGGTCACGCCGCCGCCGCCGCCACCGTCGTAGACATTGACTAATGCCGAGACACTTGTTCGACCCTGACGATAGGAGCCGCGACGACGACGACGACGACGGCGGCGACCGGACGTTGTATGTTATATTATGGGTAGAAGTACCCACGCACCCACCAATCTACCTGCCACGGAGGGGAATTGTATACCGACAAAAGTCCGTCGCCGCACAGTGCTAAAAAACAAGTAAAATATGAAAAAAGTCTCTTCACAGGGTCTTGCACACGCGGCTCACTGCACCGTCGCCGTCTCGTCCGTTATTCTCGCCGCGTGTCCGTGGGCGCGTATTACAATATTATAATAATAATTAATAATTAATAATATTGCATATTTATACATATTATATATATATATATATATATAGGTACTCGTATTGTATGATAACGCGTTGTATGCTGCTAGCGTGTATTTTTTCCACGGTCATACTATATAATATGATATTATTATTATAATTATTGCTAAATTTACAGTTTAGTATGCATATAATATAAAAATGTATACATTACACATATGCATATTATAAATGTATACACCACGGAACGCGGTTAATCGACTTGTGTATAGTATAAACGTTATAGCACTCTGGTTTTAAGTACCTACATGCATATTATACCGCGGATATATTATTATTATGCATATTTATATAATTGGAGCTGTACATTTAATGCCCTGAAAAAATTTTAATTTGTGCATTCTGCACTATATGCGTTATGCATTCGAAATGCACAAGATATGCTAAATTATCATTTTTTTAATTAAAATAAGAGAAGGTTAATGCATAAAATTAAAAATATATATATTTCAAGCAAACTTTTGTCAATATTACGTGTTTTTTATTCTTTACATAATGATTCATTATTAACTTTGGTTATGTATAATTTCATCGTTTAAAGTGTTGGTATATTGTTTTGATTTAAAATTTAAAATCTCATAGGTACAGTACGTAATATTATCATCGGTTTTTTTCCTTAGGAAATGAAAGTCTAATAAATATACAGTCATATAAAACGTTCACCAATAAAAATAAGAAATGGGACTAATCACGATCATTAGATTATCCGAAGTAAATCATAAATATAAAAATTAAAAAAAATACCTAAAACAATAATTTTCAAAGCTTGACAAAGTAGGACGTATTATAAAAATCTCCTGCACTCAAGCCAATGTTAGAGGGAAAGGGGCAGCAGAATATTTCGAAAAATGTTCTGTAAATATTGCACTGTAAGTATTAAAAAAATATATATTATGTTATTTTTTAATATTTTGTTGTGGCCTAGTCGAGGCCTTGTATGTAAAATAAAAAAAAAAATATTTCGTGGTAACTTGGCCAAGAAAATATTGTTATAATAATTTTACAAATATTAGAATATTAACCAATGTAAAACAGGAAAAAACTACTAAAAGTTTTAGGTACTGGTGTATTGTTTTATTATTTTTAAATGTTTTTTTCTATAAAATGGTCTTAATATATAGGGACTAATATATATTATTGATAGAATATAATACTACCAGTTGAAAAAATGCCTAGGGATTTTAAAGAGTCCATGCCTCTTCTATTCTAAAGTCGTTATTGTATAGAATCACTGAACTGGATGATCCCGTAAAATGATGTAAATATAATATTATATATGGGTAGGTAAATTGTACAGGTTACACCTATATGAGTAAAATGTAACATGGCGCGTCTACCGATTTTCGCTTATTGATCGAGTAGAAATCACGTCGTACACCTACCGTTTGTTCATATACAACGCCGTGGGAGCATATACTATAAAGGTACACGTGATTATATATAGGAAACTATATTTTTGATGATTTCGCCGGGATAAAACTATATTCTGATAATTTATATTCCTTAATTATACGCTTAAACACTTTTATTTTATGCAGAACTATGTATGTTGTATCATATTTAAAGCTTCTCCGTCTGTAAATCATATACCATAATATATTATAGGTATACTCTGTACGGTGTTCATTATCCGTTTATTTTATTAAAACCTTTAATATATAATACAATTTTATTAAAAATTTATGATTTTCTAATATTATTAAATCAACCAATACACAATCACGTTCGATTCCTCCAACAAGGTTAGGTTCGGGGAAATATACAGGGGACGAACGCGCTGGGCGGTGGTTGCGTCTTTGGCCGAGCACGTGTCGTCATCCGCGGCGAAAGGTAGATAATATAATGCCCACCTGCGTGGCTGCGCATAAAAATCGCGAACGCTTTCCACACAAGGACAACGAAAAACCTGCAATTGCGCGGCATTGAAGAATATAATATACATTATACACGCAAAATATTACACTGTAAGTCGTTACGAAATACCTACCTATGTATATTGTATATATTATTTTGTACAGGGAAAAACTACGATCGCGCGGCAATCATAACGAGTTTCCCAGCGTATATAATAATAATATTAATGGTTAATACCCTCCTCTACCGTGTACATGATATGATAAATGTATGATATTATACCTATTGACCTACGCGTTTACGATATATAGTTTCGGTGCGTCGAAATAACGAGTGCATGCACTACACAATATATGTATAAACGCTAATAGGTGTGATATATTATAATATAACCGCTAAAGGAATAAATTAGGTATGCGTAAGTTATATTATAATATAATATTTATATATATTTATTAGGTATATAACAATATACGAATATGATAATATAGGTAGGTACTGTGAACAGTTGCGATGTTAATAATATACCTTTAGCTTACATGTTACAACTCGTTTACATGCGTACGATTATAATTGCGATTTGAATTATATACGGCTATAGGTGTAACATAGGCACTTGTATACGTAAGTACTAGGTATATACAGAGAGGAAATCGTAAGACTTGATGAAAAACGCGCGTCGACGAGACGATGTGGGCGCGCAAACGAGACGCCTATGCTCTATATGAAACCTATATAATATTATAGTTTATAAATAATAATACCTACATTAAAAATAATAATAATAACATGTATCTAATATTATAATGATGTACCAACGGGATGTGCGCACGTGCACCATCGACGAAAAACCGTAATAAAAATCACAAATATCAATAATGACGGCGACGAGTGAAAAAACCGATATTTAAAAAATAGAAATAAAAAAATATGGCGGACATGTTCTCTGGACAGACCTTTATGCGGTGGAAACACGTCGTCACGTCCGTATATTATTATATATGATATGTACCATGCACGTGAATATAATATATATATATATATGTAAGTACGCCTACCCATTGCAGCCGGCAGATGGACCATATACTATTATAATATATATGTGTAATATATATATATATATATCTACGTGATTCAGACGAGTTGGCTCAATGTATATAATATATATACGGATTATTGTATGTATACTATGGTAGATATAATAATTTAATATCTACGCGTATGTGCCGCAGTGATGATAGAAAATTGTATCACGTCCGCGGAGCGCGATGCCGCCCGAAGACCCGAACGGGAGCAACGACGAGACCATCCTCATCACAAATCCGCTTTTAAATCCGAAAAAAATCGTATTATTTCTTCCTCCTCTTCCTCAGATGACGATCGACGTGCAATAATAATATAATAATAAAAATAATGCATTACGTGCACATAACGTCATAACGTAACGGATTTCATTTTGAATTTAATATGTACCTATATGTATCGACTATAGAGGAATATTATAAAACAATATATTATGACATGTAATGTAATGTGTACAGAGTCATATGCACTTAAACGCGAGAAAAATAACATCAAAGGTACTATAATATAGTATATATTATATACCAATTACCAGGTATATACATTCATACGCACGGACATAAATATTTACAAATATATATATATATATTCTTTTAAAAAACACCGCCAGCTATTTTATCACTTATAAGATAGACATAGCCTTATAGATATTATTCTGATTATAAAAAAAAACTCCAGTGAGAAGACGTTTTCGCGTGCATAAAATTAACTTTACGTAACCTAAAATCACGTCAGTTGCAGTCGTCACGCGGCTAAACTTGTCCATGGTTTGATGTAATAGTTTTATTAAACGATACGATAAGTAAAATTGTTGTTGATTGTTCCAACAGATTATAACGTTAACAGTTTACACTATAAGGATTAATTTGTATATGTAGATAAGTATATAGATTATAGGATGAAACCCAAAAACGTTTCATTCTGATCACAGCTGAAGGACTCACATATTGTGTCTACTTCTATCACTTACATAATATCATCGCTTAACATATAGTCTCTATTTTGTTACATCTGCTAAAACTTACTGACTAAATATTACATTTTGATACACATAACACACATATTTACTTAACATAGTTAATAGTTTTAATATTAATAATGTTTATAATATAATATTATGCATGATACTACAATCCGTAACAGTTAATTGACGTGTACAATTAATATTGTTTAAGGGTGTCGTGCCGGTTTTTCTAATTTTCCGAAATTCTATAAAATTTGAAAATTTGATTTTATATTTTAGTTATTACTTATTACCTTAATTATAATGATTTTCCACTAATCAACAGCTCGTTACCTGTTTAGGGGGGTTGTTACGGTGTATTATATCAACGAAAATGACTTCACAGGAAAACTCTCACGCCCTATAGAATAGTCGGATTTCGTTAATTTTTAATTTTTTTATTTAAAAGTGGAGAACATTTTTCAGGTCGGATCAAAGGCTACATTTTCTTTTTACTTTAATAAGTTGTAGAAAAATACGTTTGAAAAAAAAAAATATTGTGCATTATTCAAATTCATATTTTAGCTTCTATAATTTAAAGCATTATTATCGGGCTCTGACCCGACCTGCAAAATATTCTCTAATTTTAAACAAAAAAAAAATTAATGAAATCCGACTACTCTACAGGACATAAGAGTTTTTTCTGTAAGACATGTTTTTGTACTAATAAACGCACCGGCTCCGATGCCCTTAATATTATAATAATGATAATATCATGTTTTTATAATATAATCTGCACACGTGTGACCGGTGGTGGCGCCCGCGTCTAACGAATTCGGATTATCATATTATTATAAGCGCATATTACATATTATTATTCTAGCGCATGATGACAATACGACGTAATAACGAAAGCGTGTGCCGCCTATATTCACGTCGTCATAATAATATTACACGACAGGGCTACACGTGCGCACGCGCCTAAACCGAATAATAATAATTAAAACGAAACGAAATTTTTCGCGGCGTGCCGTGACACATAATATTATGACATTAGGTGCAGGCGTGATCGCCGCACGACAACGAAACTGTAGTTCGTTGCAAAAGCCGATTTTACGATTCGTTAAACGCGACATGTGCCGAATACCGTCGGCGAGAAGGGAGAGACTCGTTGGCGACGACAATATAACGTATTACGACGGTCATAGGGGTGAGAGGGTGATCAGAAGTCGCCGCCGCCGCCGCCGCGAAGAGCACGCGCGCTTTTCACTCGCACGAGCCCCCGCTAAACTTTTTCATTTTCCAACCCCGCGCACCGTTCGTTCCCCGTCCTTACACGAGTCCTCGCCGCGCGCATTCGAGTACAATGCGGGGCTAACGACGACTCCTCCGGCAACCGTCGTCGACTTCCCGCATAATATCATGTGAATACCGCGTGTGGTATTATGGTATAATATTATCATTATTGTTTCGGTCCGATCACTCGACAACACTCGTACATAATACTATTATAATAGGTAGATAAATAATTTAACTATTATTAATTTTAATTCATTATGACATAGGTAGTATACCGATATTTAATATTTTTTTTAAAATTAATTTATAGTGGAATAATTAGATTTGTGCAGTAAAAAAACATCGCTATTATAGTGTTATGATAAAATCAACCCAGAACACAATTTGGGAAAAAAATTGAACTTAAATTTGTTGGCCATTTATAAAAGTCATCGATGCATTCCTATATATTATCATAGATAATCGCCACAATACTATAAATATTATCTATTCCCAAATTGATATTATATATTGAATTTAGATTTTTAGATTTTTATACCCCCCCCCCCCCCGCACAGGGGCGTTTATGGATCGATCGATGACTGGGTTTTTTTCAAACCAATTCATTGGACGGCACTCCTTCGATATAATATATTATTATCATCAATATTATTTATGTGGCTATGCGTTACAGTAGAAGATGACTAGACTGTTTTCTGTCGACACGGTTCATCCCAAACATGGCCGCGATCGTGATATGTATACCGAATACATATTACATACTTCAAAAGAATAATATATTGATATTATGCATTTCGTTGTACTATCGATCCATCGATATAACCAGTGCCTTAACCGGAACATTCATTGTTTATTTGGTGGGGGTGGAGTGGAGGGCTGTGAATTGTTTTTTCTAGTTTTGGTAATACTAGAATACTTATACACCTACCTATTACCTATTACACTGTGACTCTCTTGTTTATGAACACACGTGATATGTTAATACTTTTTTCTCAAACAATGAACATTTGAAAATAATATACACAGACCATTGGCACCGATGGCCGGCAAACATAATATATCGTTTATTATAATATACATTGTGTACCTACCACCAGAAACGAGCGTAAAAATATTGTTAACAAATGATATTGGCCACCAAAGTTTGTTGTCAGACATGGTCTGTGATCCATAATAAAAGTAATCTATTAATAAACTGAAAATTCTGAGATAACATCCATGATAACTCCAAACGATACTATTGAAAACTATTATCCACGTTTGACTTGTCTATAAGTAATATGGTGTATTATAATGTATTTCCAGCTTAATATTTAGGCTATACAAACAAGTATGCTATACAGTAACGATTTGACAATTTATCATATTAAAATATAGAGGGAAACATTAAAAATAATTTAAAAATCCTACAAATCAAATAGAATTTGCTCTCAACATATAAACTATGTAAAAATTGTATTTCATTGTACTTTCATTAATTATATAGGCAGATAGTAGATGAAGATTGATTTGTAGACATTATATTGTAAGGAATGTGAAATGGGGTGGAGGTGAGTCATCCCCGGGTCAGCTAGCTTTTCACAATTTGTGCACCTCTCCAAAATATTGGTATATTTACGCACATGGTGCCCATCTTCTGTCTTCGGCACAGGATATATAAAATAATATAACTTATTGATGTACCGTCGATTACGCTGTTTATGATTATTATAACCATAAACGCGGTCGTGGGGTGTTTAAAATTTCGTGTGACAACTTTGGGTGTTGCGTGTAATTGCATAATTCACTCAGTACCTCGACGCGATTCCGACACAGTTTTCCGTCGAACACGGCTCAAAGAACCCCGTAGGTAGTGTTATATATTATTGTTTATGTCTTACACTCATATTATTATGTAATACCTACCATTCATCGGTGTATAATGTTACAATGTCGTTCGTGTAAATGGCGATTTGTTGTTAGATTGCGTCGTGTCGCACGCGACCGTATCTATATGATATATATTATAATATTATATTATTTTATGTGTATTTTTGATCTTATACTGTTTAGACGACAAAAGTGCGAGCACGCCAATAATAGTTGTCGTAATTAAAATATAGATATACATTTTGGATCATTACGTTTATATGTCGTCTCGTAGTGGACCGCTCTAGGCTTTGGAACCATTTCCGTATGTGTGAATGTCGATTAGTTGTATTTTAAGTGTTTAACACGTAATCCCCTCCCTAACAAAATTAAAGTATTAATGATATTTTGCGACGAAATATACATACAAATTCAATAATATTATTTTGGAACTGTACGTTGTTAGAACCGTGAATCGGATAAAAGTTTCCCAAAGAATTCAAACCTACAGAATTCATTATAAATCTAATATAGTTTGGGAAAATATATAATATACAAACACATAAGTAAAAAAAAATCGATCACTGCAGCACTTTTGCATCCTTTTCCATTCGGATTACCAGCTAAATCGCTTTTTTTTTTATAATATAACTATTTATGTTATTATTATGTTGCAGGACATTTTCGGTTCTAAATGAGTACATTTATTAACTCTCTGATCTGTTGGTAATAATCGTGTATAAATTTATTTTTCTAATTGTATAATATTAACTTCTAATCGTCAAACTAGATCTAAGCTTATAATATGCGTCTCGAAAATTCCAACGAAACGGTGCACTGAACCTGTCTATTTAGAAATCCAATTCGTTCGATTGGCCCGTCCGTAAAAAGTCACGTATTATTTTAAAAAATATGTTTTTTTTGGCCACTCGGACCCCACTAGGACGTTATTAAATTTCCATTTATATATTATATTATATTTATCTATGAATTTATGCCGTTTTTTCTAGTGCAACTTAATCGTCCATGTGTTTCGCCTTATTTCGATTGGATCGTGACGAAATACGTTTCAATGTCACTCGCACGCTATTTACAACAGTGGGAGGGGGAGATCAACTTATTTAAGAATAGAGATTTATTTTTAACGATTTTTGATCTTTCCGAGAACGCCGTAAAAGCAATGGAAATGTATTATAATATTATTTTTATATCCAAACAGATCGATCGACCGTGTTATTATGATACACAATACATTCATGTTAACGTTCTCGAAATCATGTGTAGTAATATTGTGTTGTTTACTTTGCTTTATCCTCCGACACCATATAATATATTAGCATTGAGTATAATATAATATCGTATATTATTCAACATATACTCAACGATATTAATGTGGGAAATGGTAAAATATGTTGAATACAATTGATATCCTAACCTCAAGCCTCCGAAGACGGATCAACACATTTTTTGTAATAATATATACCGCACTTTCGGACAGATCGACAATGACGACCGCGGTATATAAAATATTGACGTTCGGACAAAACGCGATAGTAAATTACTAGGTGCAATATTCGGCCCATGCCACACTGGGTTTTATGTCGTAAAGTAATAAAACGATCACCTCTGTAAGTCGTACGATCTATATATGTAGAACTATATGTAGAAGTTATCATGAAATCGGATATCATCTAAACATTTTGTAATCTTCTAATTTTTCATCAATGATCTCACAATTCAGTTCCGTTATGACTTACGGTGTACCTATATCTATATATTTCCAATACCATCCAGAGTACACTTAGGTAATGATTTTGAATTACCCATATGAAATTGACGAACGGTCTCGATATCTACATTTTAGATATTGACACTGAACATCTAATGTCGTCGCGGCAATTATACAGTAAAAACGAAAAATTAAATTGAATGTGTTGATAATACCTATGATATATTATTGTATTTAATTATTATTTCCTTTAAACGATATTGTAAAATGTGCGTATACATCAACCGATCCAAAATAGGATACAAAACGATTTATCTATTTTATCGAAACCGCGTCGTTGGAATATGATATAATATTAATTTACAATACCGTCGTCGTGCCGGAACTATAGTCGTATAGTCGTATATCTATATAGGCTCGTCGTGCAATGTTTCGTTTTGAAAATCAGTGGCGTGGAATCTTGCTCCTTAAACGCCGAAAAATATATATTGTGGTCATGTCGTCGCTGCTGCAGCCGCCGCCGTCGTGTATTGGACACGGTGGTTTTTTTTCTTTCGTTTCGTAAATACATTAATAATATAACAATAATCTATACCTATACATGTATACATTACACGTAGGTACATATAATGTGAGCATAACGATCGTTCCGTATAACCGATTTTGTATAATATGCCTGCAGAGCGTTCCCAGCTAAAAATCGACGGGACTGAGACAATACACGCCGCGTACCTGCCTACTACGTATAATACAACAGACGATAGATGCAGACGATTATCTCTATTATATGTGGCCGCACACGGGTGTAATTTAACCCATATAATATACGTAGGCTAGATGAATAACATATACGACCAACTACGTCACTTATGTCGATCAGTGGTGTACACGCATAGGCAGGTAGGAAAGGAAGGTATTTCAAATGTTTGTCTCTGAAAAGCTTTGGTCTCCTATAGTAATATTATACAGGCATAATATGCATTAAATGTCGATAGAGAACTTTTGAACGGCTGACCATATTATACATTATTATAGCAGTGTTTCCCAACATTTTTGATATGGTGAGACATTATTAGAGCCTGCTTCTGCAACGCGTGACCCGTAAAAAGAATTCCAGTTGTACATTTTTGTTTCTACTGTAATAGGTACCTAATATATAAATATTGTCGTATTATACTTTATTACATTATTTTTTTTTATGCATCACCACAGTCCGGTGGCCCTTGAGGTGAGAGGAGTACATATTATATTACATGAGCTCAGGCCTGACTTGCTCCCTCTGATCCTTAAAACTTTAGTTAATTACGTAGTTATATAGACGAGTATAGAGAATATAAGCAGTAGGCACGTATATTGTATAGATGTACAATGCTTGTGCAATAATATTATATTATGTTACAATATCTAGGTCTAATAGTCCGTGCATCGTAAAATTGATAAAATCAATCCCTTTAATATTGCAGCCGCATATATTATGTTTACATTTGGTGGTTTTAAACGGTTCACGACCTGTACACACACACACACACACACACTCGATAGAATAATAATAACATCGTAACAAAAAATTTATATACATACGTATACCTACATTTGATTATAATATTTTTGTCGTTTATTCGGTACATATATTATAACGAATATTTAATTCATCGAAAACGGTATAATTTCCATCGGTCGAATATACGTAGCGGTTGATAACATAATCGTATAATATATAGGTGATATTATATATTATATACATACATATTATGTATATTCCGTGTGATTTTAATGGTCGTAAACATGTATAACATATACGTCTGCAGAACATATTATATAGGTACGAAAATATAATATAGCTGCGGGTAAGTCTCGCAGACGGCGATAAAACCAATGGGACAACGTTGTGTACCCCGCGGGTGCCTGCTTATAACATAATAGTGATATACACATTATATAGTTATACACCGTACCGTGGCCGAGCGCAATCTCGACATGTCAACACACACACACACACACGCTCGTTTCGTTTTTTATTATTATTTTATTAATCACGGAATAATATAATAATATAATATATCGTGCAGTATATAACGTCACGGGTACGTGCGCACATTGCAGGCCCTAAAACGTTGTTTTTTCCGTCGATTTTATATAGGTACGTTCTAGTATTATAATAATAATATAAATTTTTTTTCCATCACACCTGACAACTTATAATATAATATTATCTATAACCACCTGTACAAGCCTATAATATTATAATATATTGGTATGAATTTTTTCGCGCTCGTAAAATGTTGAACTACTGTCGTAAATTTGTCACGAATGGTCCTACATTAGTATCATGATACCTCTGCGCCTCGTGCGAAGATCCACGTAACATAATAAAGACGATAAACTCCCGGCCGCGGAGTTCTTTCTGTACGACCTGCAGGCTAGGCTAGATCGCGATAACCGAATTGTTTTGTCCGCTGTGATATTATATTATTATTATTATTACCGTAGATATTTATACTACCGAGATATTTTTATACCGATATTTATACTGCACAAATGCAATATTGATTGAAGTTAACAACCATAATATTATGCAATGCGCAGGTAATTTTTGTATGAATCTATATTATATACACTAATACACCTTATCTATGATTAAATATTGCCTCCCTGGAAAATAGCAGTCGACTTCAGTGATAGCAACAAGATGGTGAACTAGCTGTTGTATAATATATTATTATAATTATTATTCATAAGGCATAACGCGCGTAAAGGTACATTTGCCCGCTCATCGTAAGCCAGTGGCTATTCCACATCGTGATTCATGAAGCATAATTCAAATCTCGTTTGAGAATTATCCCTCTAAGAACTAGATAATCGATAGTTTTAGTCCCGAAATGTGTTTGGTTTGCGATCATTACTGCTTAAGACGAACAAAGATCTACGGAAATCGACCAATAAGGTTCATAAGGTTCGATCATAAAATTATATTGTTTAACGTCATCGCTGCATCCAAACAATATTATTATTATAATTTATACCATAAACATATCACGTCGCACCGTTTGTCGGCCTCCGCGTCGTTGTGTCAATGGAAATCTTTTGGAAATTAAATTAAAACAGCAACATTGTATATAATAATCGGGGCCTGCATTTAAAAAAAATTCCGTTTTATGTCATTTAGAATTAAAAAGTTACACATTTTTTGCATTTATCGTTATTCAGAATTAAAACGTTAGGTACATAAGTTTTGCGTTTATCGTAATTTAAAATAGTGTTAATACTTATTAAATGTATTAATAATAACTAATGCAAGGTAATGGCCCGGATACGAAATATAATATAATCAATATTAATGTCAATATGCATGAAATAAGTATTACTACGAAACCAATATAACTTTTAAATAAATGGATTTTAAATTTTTTCGTTTTGTGTTATTTTTCGTTCAATGAAATTCTATAAATTAAGTTTTGCGATATTCTTCGTTTAATGATATTCTATAAACACGTTTTGCGTTATGTTTTGATATATAATATATTTTGTTAATCGTTATGTTTTATTTTGCGGTATTTAATTATTTTTGATTATCGCTTTTATTTATAATTACGTTTACAAATTTCAATCGTTTTTTTGTCAAATATAACGTTATAATCATAACGTTTTTATAACGTTTTCAAGTCTTGATAATAACGAAACTTGAACAGTTCTCCATATTATAGCTGAACGGGTCTTTCAACAGCGTTTGAAATGAATAATATAAACACGAAAACCCTATGGACCAGTTGTACCATCTCTGAATAAAGTTAACCGGAGTTTAATCGGCCTAATTTGCCCGGTTTAATATCTGTTATCAGCTGATTAAGCTTAATCGAAGTTTAACCGTAGACGGTACAATATGTTTGATTTTATTTTTCGAACCGTCGTCGGATTCCGAGAAACACATAATATTATAAAGTAATCTAGAGATCTAGAAATAATGAGTCACGTCGATTCCGAGATGTCATCGATATAATATTATCATATTTTTCCGTTGATCTCTACAACATAGATAACCGTTCTTCGAAGGAGATGACGTATGGGAGAATAATTTCTGGAATTTCTCAAAACAGATTTCCAGAAAATCATGAAATATAATTATTTAGACTCTACAGTTTTCGGTCGTATTATCTTCGTGTACAGTACAATATTGTGTGGCCAACGAATAATATTGTTGTTGTTAAATCTAGTTGGAGCAGAATCCACGTATTTATCGAGAACCCACGCGTTCTTGGAATGGAATATTGTACGTCGCACTGTTGCACAAACATATTATTAGGTACGATGAATAATAATCAATATTCGATACTTTTGCGCAACTTTCAGTAAAATCGAGAATCGAAAAGAATCCGGATTCTGAATAAAATGTCGAAATCATGAATGAAATAAATAAATATTTTTTTGGGGATGGATACAAGATATTTATGTTTCTGGCCGATTTTCGTATGGTTTTTCGTTGTCATGGTTACATGTTAACAAGAACACTAAGATTTTCCTTATACAGGAAAAATATTGAGTAGCATTTTTAATTTATACTGCGTCATAGCGGTTGAGAAGACTAAAATGCGACCATTATACTCCAAAGCGATTAACGATTGTCAATTATAGCTATGCCTATTCTATACGTTGTAATAGATCATACCTATTATAGCTTTAGGGAGTAGGTATTGTTAAATTTATATTATTATTATGATTATGGTCACGGGGACCATCTCCGACGTCGATTACACGAATATTGTGATAATACGAGTTTCTTCCAATCAAAATTATGTCATTTGGTCGTTGCTATTTGAAAATGATATTATATTATATCTATTATGGATTAACGCGTGCCAGTGTCCCAGTTATATTGTTATTGCGATCTCTATGAGTGCTATACATTATTTTATATAGTTATCGGGTAGTATTTTTTAATAAACATTTTTCTATTGAACTATTGAAAAATATAATATGTTATAGACACCCATTCCAGCTTATATTTAGTCCAGCTCAGGCCGGTATTCTGTTGATTTGTGGTTGTCCGACTTGATTAATCCGTCAGTATAATATATTATTATACATGTGTGGAAAAAAGTGAAATCAAAAGTTATATTATATTTTTAAGTCGACTCGACTTGGATAAAAATCTGTTACATTTTAGTGACCGCGAGTTGCCAACGTATACATGAACATGATTGTACCTACATAATATACGTAGTAAATATTTTACAGTTTATGCGCCGGGGGGGAAACGAAATGAAACGAGAACCGAATGTTCGCATGTAATATCCACTTTTTAAATCGAATATATACGATGTTAACAGAACAGTCTTAATCTAACCTGACTAAATATATAATATTATACAAGTCCTATTTTTCAAAACGATTCTAGGACAAATTTATAACCGGTAGTTTTACGTGGTAAAATATAAATTTCTAAAAAATGTTTTTCTCTTCTAACAAACATTTCTAAAATATTGAGAAACATCATCGAAAATTATTCTTGCGATCACATTGGTATAATTACAGCAAACAAAAAAGTTCAGTATTCAGTTTCCCTATCTTCGTCGGTTCAAAACGTAAATAAAAATAATAACATCTACAAAAGTCGAATTCTTTATGTAATAAACGCTTTGATCCGCGAACAATTCTTGCAATATCCGCAGATTTTTCCGCTGCCACTAGAGATCGTGCGCTCTTTGAATTTGCATAATATACACGATCTGCAACAATAATATGTAAATACCTGCTGCAGGCGACTTAACCAGTATACAATGTTGCAGAAACAAGAATATTATGTACGATAAATCAAAAAACAAAAAAAAAATATGAACACATTATAATGATGTTATGAAATTTATTATTTGTGTATCATTAGATATAATATTTTTGGTTGTGCGATAACGAAGTGCCTATAGCAAGGGATTACTGATTTAAATCACTCGACAAACGTTTGCACTGTATATAATATAATACTACACCAACAGTGGTAAATGTCATATAGATTTAATGAAAGAAGTCGTCCACTTACCCACGGATAATTTGTGATCGAAGAGAGAAAGAGAGAGAGAGAGTGAGAGAGAGTTAAAACCCATAATAACAGACCACAGTGGTTATTTAAGTATGGTTATCAATAAAATATATTATACATTTTATCAGTAGCAATTTTAAATAAACATTTGAGATCGGTTCATAGCTACGTCTCTCGTCTGTCTTCTCCAAAATTCGAACTTAGCCCAACTCTGTAAATTTCCAGGTAGATCTTTTTTTGTTAGTCAATGATACACATAATTATTATACAATGGCGTGTTTGTGAACCCTGAACCCGGCTAACCTTAGCTATAACCACTATGGTATAACTCTTATCTATATTAGTGTCATTCTCTTCTTCACCACGTTCCGTGTATAACATGGCGTGCACGACCACAAAATTCTATCAGCTGTCCGAGTGACGTTGCTATATTATATTGTTTGGTGGAAATACCATGGTATATTGTATACCATACGTGTTCTGTACGTTACCGATGTGAGGATTGCCGAGTATGATCGAAAACATCGGGCTGTGGAAAACGGCTATACTACTTTTTTTCCTCCATTATTACCGCCGCTTTTCGTTTTTATTGTTTCCAAATGCATGTAAAACGGCGTTATTCGGACGACAAAGGCACTCGAGTCTCGGAAGCACTTTGCGAGAACCCACGAAAGCCCCGGCAAGCGCTTACACGGGAGGGAAATTCATATTATAAGCGCGGCCGAAGCGACCCCATATTCCCATTTTTTAATTGTGTTGAAATAAAAATTATTGCCAATAATAATATATTATATTATAAAATTATATACAATGTCATATCTTAAGGATTACAACTCTAACGGAAGTTTTTTTGTTTTTTTTTTGTTTCAGGGTATGGCCAGCCGTCTAACAAAAAATGGAAATAAGTCGACAATCGTAGAACTTTTACTGTTGTGTACCTATATATATATATATAATATATATATATATATATATATTTATATGTATATATATTAAACTCAAATATAATTTAACTGGTGATATATTATATTATATATTCAGTGTTTTTAAGTTTTTTTTTCTCCTTTCTGGTTTGTGCGAAACACTATAATATTATGTATATATATATATATATATATATAATAATATATATAAACATATATAAATATATGTACCTACGCAAGACGAGTACCGTCGCGTGTTTCTCCGCAAAACCCAAAAATTATATTTAACGACAAATTATTTTATTTACAGTTTTATTTCTACTGCATATATAATTATTATTATTTTATTATTATTATTATTATTATTATTATTATATTATCGATACATTCTCTTTGTATATATTGGATTTGTGTATTATTATTATTATTATTATTATTATTTTTCCGAATATATGTAATATGCAAACAATATAATAATGAACAACATTGTGAAAAAAAAAATGTAATTACACATTGTATAATGATGTACTTTGGAACCTTCCATAAAATTATATAATATGATATAGTTAAACTTGTATATATTGGAAAAAGTGTTATATTGAGCATATATTTAGACACTAGAAAAAATCATAGGTAATAGAATTTTTAAACAATTATTTCGTTTAACGTGTTATTTTTTATCGTATCCACGGTCTCTATATCTCGTCCATCATCCTCAAATAGTCCTACTGCCTGTCCTTATCTTAATTGTGCGTCTGTATTGTAGAGTCAGTAGTGGGCACCGGGTCACCACACCCCATAGGTTTTTTCTATTTTTTTCAAAATTAAATTCAATTTTACTTGGCAATAAATACTACTACCACTAAGTAAGCCAATAACAGTCTGTTATGGGTATAACTGTGAGTTGTAGTAAATTCATTTTATAATAGTTGTCTGCAATATTATACAGTAGGTACTACAAATATGGTAATACCTATGTATGTAATACATCGTAAATATACGATACAGACGTGACAAAAGGGTTATAGCGAATAGGTGTGAAACATTATTATTTTTACGATATCGTCGTTTATATTAGGTGCTTATGTCGATTGATTGAAAAGCGCCGATCTCGTAAAAATTCATCTCGTGTATATGTTATACATTAAATATGTATAATATAAGATATAAATATTATAAACATACAGAGTGTACGTAGTGTATTCATACATTACTTATAATATACACGTATGCACTGCCGAAATCGGCCGTATTTATCGGCGGGAGTCCAAGCGCATATATTTTTATGTGGCCAAGTAAAATTAATATTATTTAAAAATAATCAGCGTAGACCTATCAAAAACACGCTTTGTTTATAAGCCGATAATAATAATATAATAATATAATAATATTTATAATACAATATTATTATAGGCAGTATCTGGCAGTATACCGATCTGCCCGGTACACGACATCATGGTCTCAACTGGCGTTGTTGGCCCTACAGCATTGCATATTATATATTGTGTGCACTGGTGCACAGAAGGCGATCATTAAAACTGCAGTCAATTAGGTTAGGTGCCTAATTATGTTTTAAACAGAAGAATATAGGTGAATTATTGATTTGACGGTATTTATATTGACTTTTCGTCAGTGTGTAACAAGTTCGCAGCTTACAAGTAGGTGAGCACCCACTGTGCATTTCATGTTTCAAATCGTCGAACGATTAAAGTTGAAATGTAAGGTTTTCGAACCATCGTGTACCTGTTATCATACTGTAACGCTATTTTAGGTTTGAAATAAACATGAAATATAATAATATCTCAACGTCTTGGAAACATTTTCCTATAACATTTCAAGGATATTTGTATGTTGTTATGTTTTAACCTATGGTGCACCGGTGAGTATGAGTCTAAAGGGGATTCGATACCGTAATTTTCTGTTTTCGTCTAACACACGCATTACATAGTATTTTGGACGTGTTTTTTGCCAAACATACCAATTGATCTAATGAAGCGATAAAAATTCTGAAAACAGATTTGAATTTGTCATCAAGTCTACTTAAAATCGATTTCCCCACATTTTTGA